>NC_059110.1:123350355-123548975 GCF_020740685.1 Jaculus jaculus
TCTGTCAAGGCTGGCACAAGGAACGGTGAGAGGCCTCAGATGAAGGCTGCCAGAACCAGGATGCCCCCTCACTGTTACTCCTGGCACCACTCCTGCCTTCATTTCTAGCTCTAAGCTTTCCCTGGTGTGCCTCAACACACCAACCTTAGCCACTACATTCATTCCATGGAGTTGTCAGGTCTGCGCTGAGAACAGCATCCTATGTGTCAGTCCCTCACTGCCAGAGAGGCCCAGGCTGTGCCCTGGGTAGGACCGCAGAAGCTAGAGCTCCAATGTCCGGAAGCCCAAGCAGCTAGTTGGCCTTAGCCAGGCGAATATGACTTAAGCCCGTCTGGAGAAGCTGTCAGGAGTCCCACTCCCACCTCAAGGGGGTTTGCTGCATGCGAACATGGCTTCCTCACCATAAGGCTCTGCTGAAGGCATTTGAGGTTCCTCAGACAGAGGCAGTGGGGGTGCTGGTGGAGGTGGGGGTGCCTGGGTCACAGGTGGGCAAAACAGATTCTGAAGGGGCCCCTGCTTTTCTTTGATGGAGGAGGAGGGCTCAAGTCGTGGACGGGCCTTGGGTCGAGGAGCCACAGCTGGTGGGGAGCCCTTCCCTTGGTTGAGGGACCGTGGCTGGGGGGACACAGAAGATACAAGGGCTGAGTCTATGGGTAAGGACTAACTTCCTGAGAGTTCTGAACTCCCAACAGATCAACCCTGCCCTAGAGAAGATGGACAGGGAAGACTCACCAATGGAGGTGAGTGGGCACCATTTATCCCTAGCTTAGCCAAAGCCTCGTCCTTAGGGTCATTTTTCTTCAGGAAAGTTTTGACAGGCCTCCAGGGACAAAAAAAAAAAGAGGTTACCAGCCCATAGGGTCTTTGAGGAGAAGCCGCCCTGGCCACCTGCCCCTAGGGTCCACCTGCTGGGTTGTACGGGCACGGGCACAGGGCTCGGGCGGCTCTGGTACATGCGGATGATGTTGCGAATTTCCCGGCTGGGTTCTCGCCTCTGAGGGGCAGGTTCCGTGCTGCGCACTGCAGGCCTGCTGGGCTCCCGGTCCTGCCTGCTCGGGCCCGGCTCCCGGTCCTGCCTGCTCGGGCCCGGCTCCTGGTCCTGCCTGCTCGGGCCTGGCTCCCGGGCCTGCCTGCTCGGGCCTGGAGCAGCCTTCTCTGCTGGCTCAGCCTCAGCTTCTTGTTTCAGTGGCTTCTTCACAACGGGGGGCCGAGGAGGGGACAGCACTGGCAGAGGAGGGGGTGGTTTGATACTGTACATAGGTGCAAGGGCTCTAGGACCCCTGCCTGGCCACCCACCTGCTCTTCTTTCTCCTTCCTCCTCTTCCTCCTCCTCTGTCTCATCCCCCTGAGGGATGGGAACCTTGGCCCGAGGCTTCACCGACTCCACCTTGCTCATCTGCTGTCCTGTAAATGTCCCACATGGCCTTCTTTGTCATCTGTGTTTGCCCAGCAGCCCCATGAACCTGCTTGTCTTGGCTCCTGGACAGGCCACACTTGACAGAGGAGGAGGGTCCACCCCACCCTCCCCTGGCCACCACGGGCATTGACAAGCATCCACATGGGCTGGTATCCTGAGTGCCCTCACCCATCTTCTGGAAATAGTCTCGTTTCTGCTGGAAGCTCTTGGGTCTCTGGAGTCTCTCTTCAACTTCCTCTGAGGGTTCCTCCTGGCAGAAGTAAGAAGTGAAAAGCAGCCCGTCCACCATGTCCCTCTCATAACGCCCTGAACCACCCCGCTCACCACCCGGTGGTGGCTTCCAGCAGACCTGGCACCTGCTGCCCGCATCCCAGCCCCCTGCCTAGCCCTGGCTCCTTACATTAAAGCAGGTATCTGAAGATTCCAAGTTACATTCTGGCTTCTCTCTGGGGGCAGGGGACGTCTTGGGCTTGGGGACAATGGCTGAGGGCGGGGCCTGTGAGGCAGCCCCAGAAGCCTGAGGGACAGCCTCAGAAGCAGGGGCTCGGTGCTGCCGCTGCCGGGCCTGCTGCTCCAAGGACAGGCTCATGGCCTGGGTGGTCATCTGCTGGGCCTAAGGGGGGAGAGGGGTGGCAAGTCAGGCAAGAAGTTTACCTGGCCCACCCCTCACATCTGCACTCTTCCGGCCAGCCCATAGGGCCCGCCGTTCTCACCAGGATCAGCGCCTGCTGGTTGATGAAGTTCTGCTGCTGGACTGACAGCTGCCTGGAGTCCAGGCTGGGAAGCAGGGGCTGTGGCTGTGGTGGCACCATCACAGCTGTGAGAACAACAGGTGGGTCAAGGCAGGTGAGCACCATGGGCAGAGCTTGAGTCCGGGTGCCCCGTGGACTCCTGGTAGAACCCTTCCTCCTCCAGCCTCGGAGCTGACAGCTGCTCTCTCCTGGCCCAGCCTCACCTGGCATGGCAGGGACTGTTCCCATTGCTGGCATCATGGGCGCTGGTATCATGGCTGGCTGGTATCCAGGCATCTGCACCATTCCTGGATAGACTAGGGAGATAGACTCTTAGATCTACCTCAGCTCGGGCCCTCTCGCTTCCTCCCCACCCCAGATGACAAGAAGCACTGATCACTAGAGTGTTGGGGACCTCCCACCCCAGCTGCCTATGGGGTCCCAGGGTGCACCTGCTTGTGCCATTGGGCCTAAGAGGGTCAGCCCCACTCACCCATGGGGTAGCCTTGTTGGGTGGGCCCGATGGAGCCCCCTCCCTTCATGCGATTGCTTAGGGCATGGCCTTGTTCCAAATCCTAAACGGACCATGGTCAAAGTGTCAAAGCTAGAGTTCAGGAGAAACAAAAAGGGTGCTGGAGCAGAGCGGGGAGGAGGAGACAGGTACTCACGCGGAGGCCTGGGGCAAGAACGGGCTCAAAAAGGTGGTCCAGGAAGCCGTCTAGGCTTCCTTCTGCCTTGGCTGCCCCTGTGAGGCAAGGGTAGATTGATGTATGCACCAGGGTGAGGGGCCACCTTCAAGCCCATTCTTGGCACTCTGCCTGCCTCCATTTAACTTACCTGGACGGCCTCTGCTGGGCAGTGTTGGGGCTGGTCCTGGAGGGAGTCCTGGGGGTAGTGAAGGGGCCTGGACACCAGGAGCGGGGGGGATATCCTGGGCTCTGCAGGAAACAGTATGTAGTTAAGAGTGCTAATGTCGTGCCACCTCCAAGGTGAGGGAGCAGCAAAGGTGTAGGTTAGGTGAGGGGGTTGTCTTTAACAGGATCTGTACATCACAAGATGACAGAGTGGCTCAGGGGATCCCCAGCAGGTTCAGGGGCAGGATAGGAAGGGGGTGGGATACTGGGTGGCACCTACAAGTCAGGAGGAGTGATGGGATAGCTGTGGGGAAGAGCTGGGTCCCCCAAGTCCTCAGTCTGTCCTATTAAATCCAGCACAAAGTCACAGCCAGCCAAATCCTGCCAAGCGTCCCCAGAATGCAGTGACACAGACCATCCACGAGGGGGCACCTCCATGCCTCTGGGTGGGACAAGAGGAAGCAGTGGGGTGGTCAGGTGGGCTAATGACAAGCTCACCGGGACAAGGAGAAAGGGGCAGGCTGGGGGTACCTGGGAAAGGGAGCCCTAGAGGTCCTTCCAGATGACCCACACATCCTCTGTGTGAGATGCAGGGCCAGGAGCTCAACCCCACCCAGCTGCCTTAGTCTCTCACATATCCCCTCATTTAAAATCTCTTCTCTGGGGCTGGAGAGATGGCTTAGCGGTTAAGCGCTTGCCTGTGAAGCCTAAGGACCCCGGTTCCCCAGGACCCACGTTAGCCAGATGCACAAGGGGGTGCGTGAGTCTGGAGTTCGTTTGCAGTAGCTGGAGGCCCTGGTGCGCCCGTTCTCTCTCTCTGTATCTGTCTTTCTCTCTGTGTCTGTCGCTCTCAAATAAATAAATATCAACAAAAAAATATTTAAAATCTCTTCTCTGCTCTCCATCTTGTACCTAGTTTGACACTGTCTACTTACCCTAAACCCTTGTCCCTGTCTCTGCCCCCTGGGGAGAAAGAAGCCTTTATCCCTGGGCCCTAGGGCATGCATAGTGAGAGAGTGGGTTGGGAAGATTGAGGATGGGGACACTGGTCCGTTCTGGTTACCTGCTCTGTAGAATACGCCCTGCAAATTGCTCTCCTGTAGTCCAGGATTCCACCTCTGCGGAGTAGCTCTCCTCTGCATGGGGGGGAGGGGGAAGGCAAGGGTGAGGGAGAGTGGACTTCATACTGACAGTGAGGGGCTGCTGCCCACCCCCACTGGAGAGGGGTTGTTTCAAAAGCAGGGTGGAAGGCTGTGAGGACCACAGAGCAGAGGCAGTGGGGAGACTGAAGCAGGAGGAGGGCAGGGCTGGCTCCACTGGGAATTGGGGAGGCCATGAAGGAGGCGGCCATCACCATTGAAGGTGAAGACGTCCAGCGCCATGCGGCCCCGCCGCCATCCTGCCTTCCATTCAAGCTGGGTGGGTGGGTGTGTCCGTGTGGCTCCAGGGGCCAGTGGTGTCTGCTCCAGGGCACCCAGCAGCTTATGCTGGCACAATGCTGCCATGCCCTGGGGGGCCTGGTCAGACACGAATCTGTGCAGACAACACAGAGTTGCTGTGAGGTGAGGTGCATGGGTCCCACTCACCAAGTCCCCACCCATGAGGCTTCTTACTTGAGCAATGGCTTCTGCAGAGAGGGCGTAGGGGGAAAGGCACTGAGCAGGACAGCCATGAGGGCCCAACCACGCTGGCTCTGCTGCTCATCCGGGTTGTGCCAGAGCTGGGCCACCAGCTGGCTGAAGAGCTCGTTGCGCAGTCCCGGCCAGCGCTGTGCCTGCCGCACCAGGTATGTACCCATCGTCTGCTCCTGCCAGGACTTCAGGGATCCGTCCCCCAGAAGCCGCAGCATCTGCAATGCAAAGCCAGCCAGGCTCCTGCGTGCCCTCCCAGTCCCCTGCAAGGTCCCTGCCCTGTGCCTCCCCAAGGTGTCACTCACCACTTTGTTGATCTCCAGGGCATGCTGAGGGTTCTCACCATCCAGCCGTGTCAGGGGCTTGGCTAGTGGCTGGCCTGGGCTGGGCAGAGATGGCTCCTAGAGGGTACGAAGTTGACATGGTGCTTGTCCTTTATGCTGACCAGTGAGAGGACGGTCCTAGTGGAGCCCCACAGAAGCATGCTCCGTGGGACAGGGAGAGAAGCTAGCCGCATAGCCATCTTAGATACACAGCTTAAGGGGCTGAGGAGGCTAAGCGGGTAAGAGTGCCCACTGGACAAGCATGAGGATCTGAGTTCGATCCCCAGAACCTACATTAAACAAACCACGTATGGGGCTGGAGAGATGGCTCAGCAGTTAAAGGTGCTTGATTTTACTGCCAGCCCGAGGTTCAGTTCCCCAGCTGCCCACATAAAATCAGATGGACATTCATTTGCAGCAGCAAGAGAGCCTGGATTCATACACACACACACACACACACACACACACACACACACACACACACACACATCATAAATAAATTTAGATAGCCAGGCACGGCTATAACTCCAGCACTGAGAAGGTGGAGACACGAGCATTCCTGGGGTTCACTGGTCAGCCAGTCTAACACAAAAGCCACCTCCAGGTTCAGAAAAAGATGCTGTCAGCCGGGCGTGGTGGTGCACACTTTACTCCCAGCACTCGGGACACAGAGGTAAGAGGATGCTGTGAGTTCGAGGCCACCCTGAGATGCCATAGTGAATTCCAGGTCAACCTGGGCTAGAGTAAGACCCTGCCTCGAAAGAAAAGAAAGAAAGAAAGAAAGAAAGAAAGAAAGAAGAAGGAAGGAAGGAAGGAAGGAAGGAAGGAAGGAAGGAAGGAAGGAAGGAAGGAAGGAAGGGGAAAAAGAAAAAGATGCTGTCTCAGGAAAAGAGGTGTGCACACAGAATGCGTGCATCTGCGCATGTGTGTGCGCACATGCACACACACACATTCATACACCACCACACACACTCAAAACAAAGAAATATGGCTTATTCTTTAATTAAAAAACTGATATCCATGTGTACATAAAAGGATAAAAAAGAAAATAAAAGCCATCATTACCAAGAAAATATAAAAACTCCATTACAAGGGTGGTCCACTCAGGCCATCTTAACATTTGGGGTTCTGAGGTAGGAGGATTGGGAGTTCAAGATCAGCCTGACCTATACAGGGATACCCTGTCTCAAAAACAACAGCCAGGTGTGGCAATGCACACCTGCCATTCCAGCACGAGGGGAGTAGAAGAACTTCAAAGTCAAGCCCAGACTCAGTTACATGGAAAGACAGACCCAGGCTCAATGAGAAGTCCCCAACAGCATGTCCTTGCTGAGGAAAACCAGTTAGCAGTTAGCCTCTCTCTTGTCTTACCTTGTGCATAGATATACACACCCCAGCACTCACCCTCCTTTGTTTTTAAGCAAAATTGGGATCCTTCTATATGTGCAATTTTGATAAGGTTTCCACCCAACGGGTCTTTTTACTTAAGCAATGGCTTCTGGGGCTGGAGAGATGACTTAATAGTTAAGGCACTTGCCTGAAAAGCCTAAGGTCCCAGGTTCAATTCCCTAGTACCCATGTAAGCCAGATGCACAAGGTGGTAGGTACAATGCATCTGGACTTGTTTATAGTGGCTAAAGGACCTGCTGCACCCATTCTTTCTATCTGCCTCTTCCTCCCTCCCTCTCTCTCTCAAATAAATATACATATTTTTTAAAGCAATGGCTTCTACAAGGTAGGCATAAGGGGAAGGTACAAAGCCGGACAGTTAGGACAGACCAGGCTCTGCTGCTGTTGTTGTTTGTTTTTGAAGTAAGGTCCCCTTCTAGCCCAGGCTGACCTGGAATTCACTATGTAATCTCAGTGTGGCCTTGAACTCACAGCAGTCCTCCTACCTCTGCCTCCTAAGTGCTGGGATTAAGGGCGTGCATCACCACACCTGGCCTGTTTGTTTTTGAGGCAGACCCAAAGCTGACCTGAAACTCAGTCTGTAGCCCAGGCTGGCCTTGAACTTGAACTCATGGTGCTCCTCCTATCTCTGCCTCCCAAGTGCTGGGATTACGGGTGTGTGCCATTATGCCCAATGTGCATTTGTTTTTCTGTTTAACACTCTGGCCTGAATAGTTTCCCTTCTCATTGAACATCCTTTAAGGACAATTTTAAGGGCAGGGCAATGCCACAAGTTTAGTAAAGGTGTGGCCTCAAGGTTGAAATCACACTCTATGGTTGGACTTTTCAGTTTAACAGGTGTTTTCCAAGCAGCCCACCTGCACCCACAGCTCTGCTGGCCACTGGGTACATGAGGGCTTCTGCCTGGCAGGTGTTACGAGGTGGGGAACACTCAGGCAGCAGAAAGTACTTGGGCAGAGGGGCCCCACCTGAAAGCTGGTGGAGACGAAGCTGGAGAAGGGAAACTGGTCAATGTCCGGTGGGAGGGTCAGGCTGGGCCGGACAGGAACCTCAGGCGGCAGGGACTCGGTGATACTTCCGGCCAGGATGTCCTGGTGGCCTGGAAGAAGTGAGTGGTGGGCATCCCAGAGCCATTCCGGTGCTCCACCATCCCCATCAGCTGCCAGCTACCATCTGCAGATGACGGGCAGCTTAGGGGAGAGGCATGTCAAGGGATGCGAAGGCACTCACCTTCTGCCATCCTCAGCATGGCGGCCAGCTCAGCTGGGATCTCCAAGCGCCCCAGGTCCTGGTGGAGAGGACCAAGTAAACAGAAAGTAAGGGACAGCCAAGAAGGACCACTCACGCCCTCATCCCTAGTATGAATAACATCCCCTCCAAGGTCCCTCATTCTGGTAACTCTAACAAGTGGGTCCCTAGATTCCTCCGAAGGAAACCAGAGGCACCCTAGTCTCTGCTCAGGGGCACATGAGTTATAGAACCCTTGTGGCAGCTGTGTGTCCCACCCTTCCCCAAGCTGTGACAGACTTGGGAGGCTCACACCCACCCAGAACCCTCTTGCTTCCAAACCACCTACCATATTTGCCACTTTCTCGCAGGCCTCACCACTATGTAAGCCACACGAACGTCCAAGCTAGAAGAGAGACAGGGAAAAAGCTGGTGCCCCCACACTACCCTGTAAGGAGTCAGCAGCAACCTTCCTCCAGCATCTCCCCAATTTAGCAGGCCAGCATCCCCTCCTGTCACCAGGAGTCCCTGAGGCTAGGAAAACAACAGCCTGGACTGAGAGGGGTCAGCTTGACAAACAGCTTGTCCCCACCTGCCAATGACCCTCCAGAGCGTTCACCGGCCTCTGTGCTCTGGACACTACTGCCTGTCTAGCACTGAGAGGAAGTGAGAAAGGAGGAAAGAAGGTCCCAGGGGACAAAGTCCAGCCAGGGAGGAGCCAGGGAGGGGGCAGTATGTGGGCACTGACCTTTGAGCTGCTTTATGGCCCTCAAATTGGAGTCATCAGCCTAGAAGAGTAAAAGGGGCCACAGGAGGCCAGACAGGATGGAAGGCACCCAGGCCTGGCAGCTGGGTAGGACAAATAAAGATAATGGCCCCTGGGTCCCCAGCCTGCATTGGCCAGAGGTAAATGGGAAGAGTTTAGCAAAAAATGGTTTCTCAAACATCTATCTTTACAAATTTAGGCTAAGAAGGGAGATGCTGTTGGGATTCACCCCACTTGGCCAGCCAAGGCTGCCTGGCTTCTACCCTGAGACTTTCCTGAACCCTCACCTTTAGCCTGCGCCTTCTTAGAAGCAGGGGCCGAGCCGCCAGGAGAACGGTGTTCAGCTGTCCCAGAGCTGCCTTCCGCCGGAGGTATCGCTTCCTGGAGGCCATGGAGGTGATGATGGCACACAGTTCCAAGCTTACACTACCCGCCTAGTACCTGAGCCCTCTAAGCTGAGATGTCAGGGTAAAAACTGACTCTGGACCACGAAATGCCTCTGATGGTTAACAGAAGCAGCAGCAAGGAACAGGACAGGGGCTGGGAGCTGCCAGCCCTGGTTCAAATCTCTTATTTGTCAGCTCTCCCCAGATGAAGAAGTGGTGCATAGGAGGGCTGCTCTCATAGCTATGCAGGGAACCTTTTCCAGGGAGATGGCGGTAGACACTGAGGAGACTCAGGGCTCATCAAAGTAGAAAATAAGAGGCTGCAGAGTTTTCAACATTAATGTAGACTTCTAACATGTCCTTCCAAGGCTCGGGGGACATAACAGAAGAAGAGATGGAAAGAATGTAAGAGCCAAGGACGGAAAGGTGTACTGGGAGGCACTGCCCTCAACACAGAACTGATTGGTACATCCATGACCCCACAGTGACTACCCATATCTCCACTGAGGAGGGCACTTAATGGAATGGGAGTGAGAGAAGGAGACATAAGAAGATAACTAGATGGGAATATAGCCAATTTCCAATATATTCATGTATTAAAGTTCCCAATAAAATTTTTATTTATTTTTTTAAAAGATTTATTTTATTTTATTTTATTTTATTTATTATTATTATTATTATTTTTTTTTTTTTGGTTTTTTGAAGTAGGGTCTCTGGCCCAGGCTGACCTGGAATTCACTATGGAGTCTCAGGGTGGCCTCAGACTCACGGCAATCCTCCTACCTCTGCCTCCCAAGTGCTGGGATTAAAGGCGTGCGCCACCATGCCCAGCTTCAAGATTTTCTTTTTATTTATTACAGTCAGAGGGAGAGTGAGAATGGGTATGCCAGGGCTTCTAGCCACTGCAGATGAACTCCAGACACAAGCACCACTATGTGCATCTGGCTTACGTGGGACCTGGAGAATTGAACCTGGGTCCTTAGGCTTCGCAGGCATGTACCTTAACTGCTAAGCCATCTCTCCAGCCCTTATTTTTTGAGGGTTGGAGAGATGGCTTAGCGGTTAAGGTGTCTGCCTGCAAAGCCAAAGGATCCCAGTTCAATTCTGTAGGATCCATATAAGCCAGATGCAGAAGGAGGCACATGCATCTGGAGTTCATTTTCAGTGTCTGGAGGCCTTGGCACACCCATTTTCTCTGCTTAAAAAAATATTTTTAAGGGGCTGGAGAGACGGTTTGGTGAATGAGCACTTGCCTGTGAAGCCTGAGGACCCTGGTTTGGGGCTTGATTCCCTAGTACCCACGTAGCCAGATGCATAAGGTGTTGCATGCATCTGGAGTTTGTTTGCAGTGGCTGGAGGCCCTGGTGTACCCATTCTCTCTCTCTCTCTCTCTCTCTCTCTCTCTCTCTCTCTCTCTCTGCCTCTTTCTCTGTCTCTCTCAAATAGGTAAGTAAAAATAAAAAAAATAGACAGGTGTGGTGGTGAATGCCTTTAATCCCAGCACTCGGGAGGCAGAAGTGAGAGGATTGCTGTGAGTTCAAGGCCACCCTGAGACTACATAGTGAATTCTAGGTCAGGCTGGAGTACAGTGAAACCCTACCTCAAACAAAAAAAAAAAAACAAAAAAAAAAAAAAACCCAGGTATGGAGAGATGGCTCAGTGGATAAGGCACTTGCCATGCAAGCATGCATACCTGAGTTTGGATTCCCAGAAGCCAGGTAAAGTTGCATGCTATAGAGGGTGTGTGTAATCCCAGCCCTCCTATGGCAGGATGGGAGGCAGAGACAGGAGAACCCAGGACACTTGGACCATCTAGCCTGGTGAATGCTAATTGTTCTGGTGAACAATGAGAGACTACTTCAAACAAAGTGGATGGCAAGGATTGACACCAGGGTTGTTCTCTGACCTCACACTTGCACACACACACAAGAGATCATTCTTGTAGAAAAGACAGCAATCAAGGAATCAGAACTGCAGGTTTCAGGGCTGGAGAGATGGTTTAGCTGTTAAGGCACTTGTCTGCAAAGCCAAAGGACCCAGGTTCAATTCCCCAAGATCCACATAAGCCAGATGTACAATGTAGCATATGCATCTGGAGTTCATTTGCAGTGGCTAGAGGCTCTGGGGCACCCATTCTTTCTATCTATCTCTGTCTCAAATACATAACTGTTGTTTTTTTTTTTCTTCCAAAACAGAGCTGGAGAACTGCAGGTTTGAATGGCCCCAGCAGTTAGGAGCATTTTGTGTGGTGTGGTGGGGGCACAGTGATGGTGGTGATGGTAACCAAACAGAAGTTACCTGGGATGTTGGAAAAAAAAAAAAAAAAAGAGTTCAGAGCTTGTGGTGATTTGACTCACGTGTCCCCATTAACTTAGGTGTTCTGAATGCTAGGTTCCCAGCTGATGGAGGCAGTGTATTGTTGGGGGTTGGGCTTATGGGTGTTACAGCCAGTTTTCTCAAACCAGTGTCTGGCACACTCTCCTATTCCTGTTGCCCACCTTATGTGAGCCAGGGGGTGACATCCACCCTCTGCTCATGCCATCATTTTCCCTTGCTATTGTGGAGCTTCCCCTTGAGCCTGTAAGACAAAATAAACCTCTTTTTCCCACAAGCTGCTCTTGGTTGGGTGATTTCTACCAGCAATATGAACCTGACTGCAACAGTAAAGTGGTATCAGGAGTGGGGTTGCTACTAGACACCTGACTGTGTGGCTTTGGCCTTTTGGAGCTGATTTTGAGGCCTTGGCCTAAGAGATGACTTGACTTGCATTGCTGTAAGTACAGCTTGATGAACTATTCTGGTCAGAATTGAAAGACCAGAATGCAGTAAGAACGACGGACTGTGAGGTTTGGCTTATGAGAGTGAGAAAGAGCTTTGCTTGGACTGGGGCTAGCAGTTTGTGTGAGAAGCTTGCTGTTATGCCCATGTCCTGAGAAGTTGTGCAGGGTTGCTTTACGTAAAAATGGACTGGTTTGTGCAGAGGGATATGGCACAGAAAAAATGAAATCTTTGGACCTAAACTACTGCTCATTCACCTGCAAATTGTTTGAGAGATTACAACCATTGAGATTGGGCCAGCTCACCTGCTCTGGGGCAACAGGAAGAATGTACTCTTTGGAAGGGGCCTGAGTGCTCAAGGAGTATCCTGTTCTTCCAAGTCTGCTTGATTCCCCCCTGGATTAACAAACTGGCACCCTATATTGTATTGTGGAGTAAAATAAATGCAGAAAGGAGAGGGTCATTGAGTTTGAAACACAGTTTTGTGTTTTGGAAATGGCCATGGGTAGTGTGAAGCAGGTTTGCTGGTTGCCTGCATGGAGACCCCATGGGGCCATGAGAATGAACTGTGGATTGCAGTGGAGACCCAGTGGAGATGCCAGGACCATGAGATGGCTGCCAAGGAGAGCTGTCGGCCCTGATAAAGTTTTCCAGGACTGAGTAGCCTAGCTGGAGGGGTGGAATTGGAACTCCAGAGATTTGTTGCTGGTTAGATTTAGAGACTTGTCACTGGCTACAGTTGTTGGGTTTGGAGCTACAGAGTTTGGTGTTTGTCCTGTTTAAATCATGTATTTCTTGAGTATTTCTTCACTGTGCCCAATGCCATTTTTTGCAGTGTGAATGTTTATTTTATGCCGTTATGGCTTTTTCTGAGATTTTTTTTTTTTTTGGTATTATGGCTCAGTTAAAAGATCTTGGACTAGGGCTGGAGGGATGGCTTAGCAGTTAAGCCAAAGGACCCAGGTCCGATTCCCCAGGACCCACATAAGCCATATGCACAAGGGGGCACAAGTGTCTGGAGTATATTTGCAGTGGCTTGAGGCCCTAGTGCACCATTCTCTCTTTCTCTTTCTCTGACAAATAAATAAACAATAAAAAATGTATTTAAAAAAGATCTTGGACTATGGGGATGTTTGAACATCATTGGGATTGATAAATACTATAGGGGATTTTAAAGTTGGATGAATGCACTGCATTTTACATCATGTAGAATTATCAGTTTATGGGGGCCAGGGGTGGAATGTGATGGCTTGATTCAGGTGTTCCCCATAAACTTAGGTGTTCTGAATGCTAGGTTCCCAGCTGATGGATATTTGGAAATTAACACCTCCAGGATGGAGTGTATTATTGGGGCGGGCTTGTGGGTTTCCCCATGCCAGTGTTTGACACACTTTCCTGTTCCTGTTGTCCACCATAATTATGTTGGCCAGGGGGTGATGTCCACCCTCTGCTTATGCCATCGCTTTCCCCTGCCATCCTGGAGCTTCCCCCTCGAGCTTGTAAGCTAAAATAAACCTCTTTTTCCCACAAGGTGCTCTTGGTTGGGTGATTTCTACCAGCAATGCGAACCTGACTGCATCAGAGCTGAAGAGATGGCATTGGGACAGGTAGACTTGTCCCGAGACCCCATATCACCCCAATTCTGCCCCACCACAACAAAGAATTGGCCACAGCCTCATCCTCCCACTTTGGTCCTTATCTGTAGCACCTGCCCACCTGGCCTGGAGCCCTCTAACACGAGCCTGCATCCGGGGCAGAAGGCGGAGGCGCTGGCGAGAGATGCAGGCGCGGAGGCCACGGTGCAGGGTGAGCAGGGCTTGGGAGCGACGCTGAGCCCAGAGCTGCTCCAGTTGCCGCCAGCCCTGTTCCCGCAACAGGGCCTGTGGGCAGAGGCATGGTCACCTCCTCTTCTCCCTTGGCCTCAGCCTCCCACTTTCAGACGCACAATCTATTCTGGAATTCCCAGGACAGCCTGCCACTCAATGCAACTCCACTACCCCCACCCGGACAACCCCCGGATCCACAGCTTGTCCCTATCTGTCCCAGCATGGCTATGTCTGCCAAGCAATGACACTCACACCCACCTGGGTGGCTCCAAGGTGATAGAGTGGTGACTCAGCCCCCAGCACCTGGCCGAGGATAGCACCACATCTCTCCTGGTCAGAGGCATCTTCCTGTCCCCCTGGTCCCAGTGCCCGGAACCTGTCCCAAGGACATAAAGTCAGGTCATAAAAGTGAGGCCCTCCTTTCACACTTGGTTGACACCTGTTACTCTTTTATAGTCTTGTAGTTTCTAGGTCATATGACAACTTGGGGAGCCCCACTAGAGCCATGTGCTTGGCAGAGCTGTGACACCTGGCAGAGAATGGAACAAGTGGGCTCTCTGCCCCAGAGAGGAGACAAGTCATTAGAACAGTGTGGCTCGTGCCATGAGGCCACTCTGGGCCGTGGGAGCCACAAGATGATGCTCTAGCTTCCGTCTGTCATGGACGTCAGTATGCGTGTACACAGTGGGGCTCCAGGTGGAGCTGTGGAAGGGAGGCTGAACAGCAGACAATAAACACGTCAGAGCTTGAGAACAGCTGTGCTCACTTCCCCTCACCAGGCCTCTGGGCTCAGGACTTTCTGCAAGAGGTGACAGCTGCTGAGCTGGCAAGTGACCCAGGGCAGGGACAGAACCTTCTCTACCTAGCCTTCCCAGCACCTAGCTCAAGGACAGGTGTACACACACCTTCTGCCTGTCGTGTCTCTACCTTTCAACCAGGATGTCCCAGCACCAAGACCATCATATGCAAAGAGGAATGCCAGAGCCCCGGGTAGGGCAACCCCCTCAGAGTCCCTGAGAGGTTGTCCAGGCAGCAACCAAGGCCAAACTTGCAAACAATAACATGAATGGTCACTAGCTTTCCTAGAAATTCCTGAACTCCCCAAACAGCTGTCCCTACCCTTATCATGCCGTGAGACCCGCCTGCTTCCCTAGGCTGCCCCTGCACCTGCCAGCCCTCCTCCATCTGAAAGGCTCTGTTTTCCCTCCTTCTTCCATATCTCACTGACTCAACAACCACTGCATGGATACCTACTGTGCCCACTTGGGCTCCACTGAGCTCCCAAGGCAGGCAGGGCCCCACCTCATCTACAGCAGGGCATTAGCACTGAAGAGGGACAGAGAAAGGCAGGAGAGAGAGAGAGATGAATGAAAACAGAGGAGGAGGCTTGTGGTGGCACAAGCCTTTAATCCCAGCACTCGGGAGGCTGAGGTAGGAGAACAAGAACCACATTGAGTTTGAGACTAGCCTGGTGCTAAGGAGTAATCTCCAAGTCAGCCTGAGCTAGAGTGAGACTACCTAAAAAAAAAAAAAAGAAGAAAGAAAGAAAGAAAGAAAGAAAGAAGGAAGGAAGGAAAGAAAACTGCACTCAGGAGGCAGAAGTAGCAGGATTGCCATGGGTGCAAGGCCACTCTGGGACTACGTAATGATTTCCAGGTCCACTTGGACTAGAGTGAGACCCTACCTCAATAAACAAAATAAGAAAGAAAGAAAAGAGGGCTGCAGGGATTGCTCAACGGTTAAAGGTGCTTGCTTGCAAAGCCTGATGACCTGGGTTGAATTCCCTAGTACCTACATAAAGCCATATGCACAAAGTGGTATGTGCATCTGGAGTTTGTTTGCAGTGGCTAGAGACCTTGGCACACCCATTCTCTTTATCTGCCTTTCTCTTTCTCTCCCTCTCTCTAATAAATAAATAGAAATAAATCTAAAAAAATAAAAATAAAATAAAATAGCCAGGTATGGTGGTGCATGCCTTTAATTCCCGCATTTGTGAGGCAGAGATAGGAAGATCACCATGAGTTCAAGGCCACCCTGAGACTACATAGTAAATTCCAGGTCAGCTCTGGGCTGAAAAAACAAAAATTGGGCTAGAGGGATGGCTTAGCAGTTAAGGCATTTGTCTGCAAGGCCAAAGGACCTAGGTTTGATTCCCCAGGTCTCACGTTAGCCAGATGTACAAGGGGATACACGTGTCTGGAGTTCATTGTAGTGGCCCTGTTGTACCCATTCTCTCTCTATCTCCATCATATAAGTAAATAAATAAAAATAAAAATACTAAAAAAAGAAACCTTTTTAATAGAATGCATGCTACTTCCAACCCTATCCATTAAAAAAAATTAAAAAATAAAAAATAAAAAGTAGTAGAAAAGGGGAGGAGGAAAAGAGTTGGAAGTCAAGCCAAGGGGAGCCCCCTGGGTCGGCCAGGATCCCCTGCCTAGTAGCCTCCCTGTCAGGTCCGCCCCCATCTGCTGTGTGTATGGCTGCCCTGCCCTGGGGTCTTACTTGGCCAGGAAGGCCTGGAAGGGTATTCGAACAGGGAAGTGGGCACTTCGGATGCCTATGGTCTCCAGTATGTCGGCCTGGTGAAGCTGCTCTGCAACATATTCCACATCAAAGAGGCCTGGGTGCTGTGGCCAGTGACAGAAATGATGAGAATTAGAGCTAGGTGCTTAGGGCTGAGAAAAGGGTCTTGGAGGAGAGGACGAGGTGTGGGGGAGTGGCAGAGGGAGGAAGCTCACCTTTCCAGGGTTGGGATTGAGGCAGTGGACGAAATAGACATGGCTCCTGTTGGGAGGAAGGTAGGGTCACTGGGTTCTGACCAGCTCCTCCTGCCAACTACCTGTAGGCTCACTGAGGGACACCATTCTCACCTGCCTAGCCGAGCTAGGAGGGCCCCTAGAGACTGCTGGAAGCGAGAGGCCAATGTGGGCCTGCCTTGCCCTCCTCCAGCCTGGTGTTCAGTCTCCTGGAACAGTGTGCCCACCAACTGCAGGACAGGATGGGACTGAGCTGCTCCCACCCACCACATGGCCCACCCACCGCATGGCCCCGGAGAGTCAGAATTTGAACCCAGACCCTGACAGGTTTAGCCCACTACACATGGTGCCTGGGACTTGAGGCTCAGGATGGAGAACAGAGTGTGTGGGCACCCCGGAGGGCTACTAGGGCACCTGAAGCTGGCTCTGCCTGAGCATGTTGACCACCGTGGCATCTAGATGGTCCTTGTTTCTGTGCAAGAACTTGTGGACCTGCAAGAGTGGTACAGGTTGTCGGAAGCAGAGCCAGAGGGCTGGGTGCAGGCGCAGCTCCTTCTCAGAAGCCAGCAGCCTCTCCACAGTGCTGTCTGAGGCTGCCTTGTCCTCACAACCCTGGGTGGGCACCTGGCCTTTCTGGTTCATTCTATCAGAGAGCCTACTTCTTAGTAAAGTGCTTCCAGTCTGGTGGCTTCAGGACGCCTTCCTTCCTCCTCAGTCTCCTCAGTACTGTCTTAGTTCCCCTCAGGCATTTCTTCTCCAGTTAGAACTTCACAATAATTTTTATCCAAATCCACTTCCCTCCCATAGGAATTCCATCAGGGTTTTGGCTGGAACCACATTACTTTCCAAATTCTAGCCTGGGTAAGGTGTCCACAAGAACACAGGTTTTCTCTCCATTTTCAAGTCTTCTTTTCTTTGTAGTTTTTTTGTTTTGTGTTTTTCGAGGTAGGGTCTCACTCTAGTTCAGGCTGATGTGGAATTCACTATGTAGTCTCAAGATGGCCTCGAACTCATGACAATCCTCCTACCTCTGCCTCCCAAGTGTTGGGATTAAAGGCGTGCACCACGACGCCTAGCTCTTTGTAATTTTTTTTATGAGTGAGAGAGACAGAATTGGCAACCAGGGCCTTCAGCCACCGCAAGCAGACTGCAGACACGTGCGCCATCTTGTGTGCAAGTGCAACCTTGTGTGTTTGCATCACCTCATGTGTCTGGCTTTGTGGAATCTGGAGTGTCAAGCCTGGGTCCTTAGGTTTTGCAGGCAAGCACCTTAACCACTAAGCCATTTCTCCAGCCCATGTCTTTTTTTTTTTTTTTTTTTTTTGGTTTTTCGAGGTAGGGTCTCACTCTAGCTTAGGCTGACCTGGAATTCACTGTATAGTCTCAGGGTGGCCTCGAACTTACGGCTGTCCTCCTATCTCTACCTCCCGAGTGCTGGGATTAAAGGTATGCGCCACCACACCCATCTTTCACTACAGTCTCTTGCCACTGCAAACAAATGCCAGACACTTGCACCACTTTTTTTTTTGTTGTTGTTTTGGTTCTGCTTTTCGTGGTAGGGTTTCACTCTAGTCCAGGCAGACCTGGAATTCACTATGTAGTCTCAGGGTGGTCTTGAACTCATGATCCTCCTACTGCTGCCTCCTGAGTGCTGGGATCAAAGGCTTGCACCACCCCGCCCGGCTGATTTTTTTTTGGAGGGGGGTGCCTAGGACCAAAGCCAGGGCCTCACACTTCCCTCAATGACTCTCCTCTTGGGGCAGGTCTCCCTGGGAGATGTAGGATTCAGAAAGGGGGAGAGGAGAGGCTGGAGAGATGGCTTAGTGATTAGGCGTTTGCCTACAAAGCCAAAGTACCCCAGTACCTATGTAAGCCAGACACACAAGGTTAGCACATGCATCTGGAGTTCATTTGCAATGGCTCGAGGCCCTGGGCGTGCCCATTCTCTTTCTTTCTTTTTTAGTATATTTCATTTATTTAAGAGAGAGAAAGAGAGAGAATGGGCACACCGGGGCCTCTAGCCACTGCAAACGAGCTCCAGATGCATGTGTCCTCTTGTGCATCTCACTTACATGGGGCCTGGAAAGTCAAAACAGGATCCTTTGGCTTTGCAGGCAAATGCCTTAACCACCAAGCCATCTCTCCAGCCCCCCATCCTCTTTCTTTTTTAAAATTTGCTTATTTTTATTTATTTATTTGAGAGCGACACACAGAGAGAAAGAGGCAGACTGAGAGAAAGGAGAGTGGGAGCGCCAGGGCTTCTAGCCCCTGCAAACGAACTCCAGATGCATGCGCCCCCTAGTGTATCTGGCTAACGCCCCATCCTCTTTCTTAAATAAATAAATAAAAATATTTTTAAGGGCTGGGGAGATGGCTTAGCAGTTAAGTGCTTGCCTGTGAAGCCTAAGGACCCCAGTTCAAGGCTCGATTCCCTAGGACCCAGGTAAGCCAGATGCACAAGGTGGCACATACATCTGGAGTTCGTTTGCAGTGGCTGGAGGCCCTGACACGACCATCCCCCACCTTTTTTTTTTTTTGATGTAGGGTCTCACTCTAGTCCAGGCTGACGTGGAATTCACTATGTAGTCTCAGGGTGGCCTTGAACTCACAGCAGTTCTCCTACCTCTGCCTCCTCAGTGCTTAAAGGCGTGCGCCACCACGCCTGGCTCTTTGTTTCTGCCTTTCTCCCTCTGTCTGTCACTCTCAAATAAGTAAATAAAAATAAACCAAAAAAAATTTTTTTTAAACCAGGCATGGTGAGTTTGTGGCCACTCTGAGAGTACACTGTAAATTCCAGATCAGTATGAGCTACAGCAAGACTCTACCTTGGAAAACCAAAACCAAAAAACAAAACACATAAATACAAATGCTGTCTCTATGTTACCACACCCCTCCTGATGATGCTATAGGACAGGAGAAAGGAAGCCCCAGTGGGCACAGCAGACTGTCAGGGTTCTCAGCTCCAGCTCCAGGCTTATGCAAGTCTCATCCAGAACCAATAATGTTTAAGGTGTGTCCTGTGGCTCAGGTGGACATGCCACTAAGGCTCTTACCTACTACTCTTACCTGCCGGGTGATTCATCTCAGGAGAGGTCACTAAGGTCACACTACCTCACTGATTCACCCTGGAGTGTGCCCCAAGACCAGATACCTGGTAAGTGACGGTGCCTGCGTAATGTCGCACTGTGAAGATAGGCAAGGGCAGCTGGGGCTTGGCGTAGCTCGGGTGATCACCATGGTGATAGTGGCACTTCTGGAGGAAGGTGTGGTCCGTGGCCTGATGAGGGACAAGTCACACTTCCCTCAGGCTTTATCCTGCCGCTCGTTCCCTGCTTGGACCTCACTCCCACCACGTGGCCCCAGATCCACATAGCGTAGTTTGTCCCCCAAAACTACTTCCTCAGATACGAAGTCAGTCCATATTTGAGTTCCTATAAAGAATTCACTCTCTTTCTCAATGACTTTACTTTTTTCCCCCTCACAGTATGGTCTCACTCTAGCCCAAGCTGACCAGGAACTCACTCTGTAGTCCCAGGCTGGCATTGAACTCACAGCAATTCTCCCAAGTGCCTCCCAAGTGCTGGGATTAAAGGTGTGCACCACCACACCCATCTGTGTTTCCTTTTTGAAAAAGAAAATTATTGAGACAGAGAGAAAAAGAGACAGAGAAACAGAGGTAGATAGAGAGCATGGGTGCACCAGAGCCTCTAGCTGCTAACTAATTCCAGATGCATGTGTCACATTGTACATCTGGCTCACGTGGGTCCTGGGGAATTGAATCTGGGTCCTTTGGCTTCGCAGACAAACATGTTGAATCACTAAGTCATCTCTCCAGCCCTATTTTTCCTTTTTTTTTTTTTTTTTTTTTTAGGTAGGGTCTTGCTCTAGCCCAAGCTGACCTAGAATTCCCTATGTAGTCTCAGGGTGGCCTTGAACTCATGGTGAGCCTCTTACCTCTGCCTCCCGAGTTCTGGGATTACAGGAATGCACCACCATGCCCAGTTTATTTTTCCTTTTTTTAAAAGACAGTTAGCAGGGCTGGGTCTATCTTGCATATTCCCATATAACTCCAGATGCAAAAAGTGGTGCATTCCTTTGCAGTAGCAAGAGACTGCGGCACAGCCATGCAATATGTATCCATGCAAATTAACATATAAAATTTTTTCATGAAATTTATTTTTATTTTACTTTTATTTTTCAAGGTAGGGTCTTGTCTTAGCCCTGGCTAACCTGAAATTCACTATGTAGTCTCAGGGTGGCCTCGAACTCCCAGCGATTCTCCTACCTCGGCTTCCCAAGTGCTGGGATTAAAGGACACCCAGCCCTTAAATTTTTTATTTTATTTATTTATTTATTTATTTATTTATCTATTTATTTATTTTTGAGGTGAGGTCTTGCTAGCTGTGGGTGCCAGACATGGTGGCCATGCCATTAGTCCCAGCACTCAGGAGGCAGAAGTAGGAGGATCGCTGGGAGTTCGAGGCCAGCGTGGAGCTACAGAGTTCCCAGGCCAGCCTGTGTTGGAGTGAGACCCTACTTTGAAAAAAAAAAATTATCAGCCAGGTGTGGTGGCGTATGCCTTTAATCCCAGCACCAGCAGGCAGAGGCAGGAGGATCGCTGTGAGTTCGAGGCCACCCTGAGACTCCATAGTGAATTCCAGGTCAGCCTGGACTAGAGTGAGACCCTACCTCGAAAAACCAAAGAAAAACAAAACAAAACAAGAATTATCACTTCTTTCCACCACACTGTGGGATTCAAGAGGGGAGGGACTGGATCTATTCTTGCTCACCTTTTACCCTTAGCACAGTCCCTGGCACACAAATTCCTTCCTCTCTCCTTGCTTCACATGTGTCATGGGTAGAGAAGAACCCTTGAGATAGCCCCAGGTGGCCTGGAGCTCAGTGGAACGCAGAGCAACGCCATGTGAACAGAGCCACAAGGTGCCTGCAGCTGAACAGCCACAGGACCCCACCTCTTCCAGTGTTCACACATGAAGTAGGTCGAGGCTGCCAGGTGATGGGGAGCTAGTCAGGCTTGGTAAGCCCTAGTTTATTCAAGAAGCACTTGTAGGTAGTTCATTTGGTACAATGCTTGCCTAACACACATAAAGCCCTAGGCTCCATCTCCAGAGCCTGTTAAACTGGGTGTGGGGGCCCATGCCTGTAGTCCCAGCATTGAGGAGGTAGAAGGATCAGGAGGTCAAGATCACCTGGACTACATGAGATCTTGAAGAAAGAAAGAGGGAGGGAGGGAGGGAAGGAAGAAGGAAGGATGGATCAAGGAAGGAAGGGAGAAGGGGAAGAAGGAGGAAAGGGAGGAATGGTAGGTAGGAGGGAAGATAGATTTGTGTCGTGGATCCCCTGGGGCTTGAGGTTCATTCCCTACCAGTGATGCCTGAGTGTAGCTACAGTGAACCTGCAAAAGCCTCACTCAGGTCCCCATTCCTGCCCACTAGGCCCTGCTGTCCCCCTTCTATGGCTGGATGTGGCTCCAGATTACTCAGAGATGAGATGTGAGCCCAGCTCTGAGGGGATCCAAGGCTCTGGGTAGCTTCTCTGGACCTTATAGCCTGGTTGTCCCCCGGGGAGTCCTGCTGGCTCCAGTATGGCTGCCCAAGGCTTCCACTCCCTGTCCCCACTTCTGAAAGTCATTGCCTCACTCTCACCTGGGGCAGCCATGTCTGGGCATCCAGGATACTCAACAGGCTGTGAGGATGGCCCACTAGGAGGTCCAGGCAGGACTCCCTCCGAGGTTGGGCGACATGAGCCCAGGGCAGCAGCTCCCGCTGACACTCCTCCTGGGAACAGAGCATTTGGCCACTTACAGTCCACGTTCTGGGGGCTCATTGATCTGCAGCAGGTATGACCTTCCCATTACACAGATGAGTAAACTGAGACTCAAAGTGCTGAGATGCCCTTTGGGAAGGAAGATTTGGGGTAGGGTTTCCTATGTACTACTTTGGCTTCTGTGTCCCCTGATTTGTCTGTGAATGGCTCCCTACCTCCTCCTGGGCCACCAACTTCTGGCTGGAGAAGAGCTGCAGGCGCTCACTGGCCAGATTGCTGCAAAGCTGCTCCAGGCCATTCACCCGTAGTGCCTGGGGCACATAAGCAGTGAGGGGGGGTGTGCAGGAAGTGGGGGGCTGTCCCCACTCTTCTCTTCAGGGTGCAGGACATGGTGGTTTCCCGGGGCTGAGGCTGTAGCCAACAGGGTCAAATCCAAGGGACCCTGGCACAGCTCTGGCCACCACGACTCTGCCTCAGCCATACACTGGGCCTCCCTCCAGCTCTCACACTCCACCACCACGGTGAGCCTTTGGGGCTCTGCTCACGGCCGGCCGGCCTTAGGTCTGGTGGGTGACTCTTCCTGGCTATCTAGCACACTGACTAACAGAACCCTATGTCTTCATCAGCAGTGCCCCGGGCTGCTGCTGCCTCCAGGAAGCTTTCCTCCCTGCTTCCTGTCCAGCCTGTGTACTCTTCCCCTTCATATCACTTTGTATCAAGCACACACACGTGGGCCAAGGACCTTCTTGGAGAGTAGGCCACCCAAAGCAGTGGACAGTGCTGTGTCCCATGCAGGAACCAAGGGGGACACCTTCTCTCCATACAGCCCCTGACTTGCTGCCCTTAGAGGCTAATAATCTTTGGGAAAAGGATGCAGAGGGGCTGGAGAAATGGCTTAGTGGTGAAGGACCTAAGTTCATTTCCCCGATACCCACATAAGCCAGATGCACAAGGTGGCATGTGTCTGGAGTTCATTTGCGGTGGCTGGAGGCCCTGGGGTACCCATTCTATCAGCTCAGATTTGAGGGATTTCTCTCTTCCCTCCTCTCTTGGTGTGTGGGAGGTAAGGCTGTGGGGCAGACCCATCTCTGTGTCCATGGGCTTGGAAGGCCAAGTAGGACGGTACTCTTCAAAGGTGATGTCAGGACAGGACAAAGGAGGGCAGTGTCTGCACAAATGGACCCTCTGGGTGGGGCTTCCATGACCCCCACATCATTAACTGGGGCGAGGTCACACAGCTAGTAAAGGGCAGGGCTCACACTTGGACGCTTCAGAGCCTCTGCTATGGAGCAGGACCATGCAGGCTGCAGTGGGTTCCAGCTCCTGCCAGGGAGAAACCAGGAGGGCTCCCAGCCCCGGGGAAGGAAGCAGGCCCTGCTTGGAAAGGCACGTGGGCACGTACCAGGCACACCCATCTCTTAACAGCATACAGCTGGAGGCAACTGAAGCCAGGGCCCCAAGGTTCACTGTGACCCTCAACCAGAACTAAAGCCCCAAGATGTGGGGCCCATTCCCTTCCGCCTCCATCCCAGAGATGGGCGCCTCCTTAGCCCTGCCAATGCTGCTTAGCTCCCAGGAGGAGGAGCCAGCAGAGGCACAAGGCCAGGCAGGCAAGGAGCTCAGTGGGAGCAGGAGAACCCCCCCCAGAACTACATCACAGCAAGACAGACATGCTGCCCTTCCCAAGGGGTGACCTCAAAGCCGTAGACATCCACGACAGTGATGGTGCCCACGCTGCCCCCCTCTCTAGAGGGAGTGAGCCTCGCGTTGATCCTCCTCAGTAGCCAGTCGAAGAGCCGTGAGTACAGGGCCTTGGCCAGGGCATCCCTGCAGGCACCGTAACTGAGCCACGCGGAGCACAGTGCCAGGCCGGGCTCGACTCTCCCATTCCTAAGGCTACCTGGCATCAAGGGCGCTTTCCAAGGACAAAGGTCTAGAGACCGGGCCATAGGGAGTGTCCTGAAAGCCAGAGGAGCCCACATAGCCTATCAGGACCGGGATCATTTTGGTATTTTCCCTGCAGGCACTCCAGGTTGTAGTCCCACCTCCCAGGACCTCCGGGCTCACCATGACTCTCCGGGTGACAGCCCCTTCCAGGCGTTCGGGCGGCATGCGCAGCAGCCGGGCTGCCATGTGGATCTCAGCCCAGCTGGACACGGCAGCCACCTCCTGGAACTCCCGCTGGACAGGAGGGGAAAGCCCTGCTTGTGGCATGGACATAGCCCCTCCCCCTCCCTCCAAGGGAAGGGCAGAGTGTTGCTTTGTCCAGCTACCTGCCCTGTCATGCAAAGGGCACATGGGGCATCCTGGACTATGGGAGGGGACAGGCTCTGGGTCTGAGAGCCTTTAGTGTGAGTCTTGACTCCCCCCTCCTCCACTTTTTTTTTCTCACTCTAGCCCAGTCTGACCTATGTGGTCTCAGCAGACATATTTTTAAATAAGTTCTTTTAACAACATTGTGATTTAAGAGCTGTTTCCCCTTTAGCAATAAGGTAGTGGAGGCTCAGGGAGATAAACCAGACTGGCCAGAGCTTCCCATTGTGTAAAAAGGGAAAGTCAGAAGTCAGCTTGGGCCAGGTGTGGTGGTGCACACCTTTAATCCCAGCACTTGGGAGGCAGAGGTAGGAGGATTGCCGTGAGTTCGAGGCCACCCTGAGACTACATAGTGAATTCCAGGTCAGACTGGGCCAGAGTGAGACCCTACCTCAAAAAACAAAAAGTCAAGTAGCCAGGTGTGGTGGCAAACACCTTTAATCCCAGCACTTGGGAGGCAGAGGTAGGATTGCTGTGAGTTTGAGGCTACCGTGAGACTACGGAATGTATTCCAGGTCAACCTGGGCTCTAGAGAGACACTACCTTACAAAAAAATGTCAAGTGGGCTGGAGAGATTGTGTAGTGGTTAAAGGTGCTTGCCTGCAAAACCTGACAGCCAGAGTTTGATTCCCCAGTACCCATGTGTGGTGGCTTGGATCAGATGTCCCCCATAAATTCATGTGTTTTAAGTGCTTGGTCCCTAGCTGATAGCAATTTGAGGGGGTGGAGCTTTGCTGGAGGAGGTGTTGTTGGGGGTGACTTTGGGGGTGTTATAGCCAGCTCCCCCTTGCCAGAGCTAGGCTCACTTTCTTTTATTTAATATTTTATTTATTTATTTGCAGGCAGAGAGAAAACACACACACACACACACACACACACACACACAGAGTGAGTGAGCAAGCCAGGGTCTCCAGCCACTGCAAACAAACTCCAGATGCATACATCACTTTGTGCATCTCGCCTTACTGAGGAATCAAACTGGGATTGTTAGGTTTTGCAGACAAGCACCTTAACCACTGAGCCATCTCTCCAGCCCTATGCTCACTTTCTTGCTGCTGTTTTCTACCTGCTGTGGCAGAGGTGATGTCCAGCCTTTGCTTGTACCAAGCTGTCCCCTGCCATCATGAAGCTTCCTCTCCAGACTGTAAGCCAAAATAAACCCTTTCCTCCCATCAGCTGCTTTTGGTCAGGAGCTTTGTCCCACCATCATGAAGGTAACTCTAACACCATGTAATGTGGCACATGCATCTGGAGTTCATTTGCAGCAGTAAGAGGTCCTGGCATGCCCATTCTCCTTCTCTCCCTGTCTCTCCCTCACTCCCCTCCCTTTTCTTCTCACTCTCAAGTAAATTTAATTTAATTTAATGTGTCAAGAGATCTCCCCCATGCTCATCTCATTACAGCTGCTCAGTTTCAACAAGTGCTCTTCTTAGGGATGGCAGCTGAATGCAGCGGGCACCAGGAGGGATGCAGAAATGTCAGGGCTCAGTTTTCTCACTTATGCAGTGGGGATCTGCTTCACGGGGCAGCCCAGGGTTGGGTGACTTCCTACACACAATGGTTTGGCATCATTGTCATAGCCCTGATTGTGTAAACCATCTCTGCCCACCTAACCTACCCACTGACCCTGCCCACAGGGAGCCCACCTCTGAAGAAGAGAAGCAGATGTTGCCCAACTGCAGAATGGTGGCCAGTACAGCCCAGATTTCAGTCAGCTCCTCTGGGCACAAACCCAGCACCTGCAGGGCCTTCAGCAGCCTTGCAAAGTCCTGGGCATCTTCCTTGCTCTGCAGCCTGCAAGCTCCACCCTGCAAAGCACAGCAGGCTAGCAAGCAGGGCCTGGCATTCCCACAGCCTCCTTAGTGCCCTGGTTGCAATCCTTGCCTGGGCACACCATGAGAGCTTTGCTCCTACCTGGTTGAGGTAGTAGTAGGTCTCAGGCCCTTGCAGGGAGAGTTGCTCACGCTCCGTGGGGTCCAGGCCTGCCAGCAGCTCATAAAAAACATGGAAGCTCCGTTCAGCCTGTGCCTTGGGAAGAACAACTGGCTTGGGAATAGCCAGGCTTGAGCCAAGCTCCTCCCTCTCTCCCACTCAGAACTGGAAAGGCATGGGTAGGAGGCTGGCTCTTACCTGAAACACCACTCTGGACGTCTCAAGCAGATAATGGGACACAGAGGCTCCCACAACGACCCCCCTATGGGCACAAGAGATAAGGTAAGATTGTCCGTAGTACCTACCCAGAGGCCTGAGGCCAAGGGCAACAACCCCTGCTCCCTAGAAAGATAACCCACAACAGGTGCCATTGTGCCAACTTTAATCCCTCTCACTTACTGCTGTAGGCAGAGGCATAACACTTGGCCAAAGCGGCTGGCATTGGCATTGAGGATGGTCTTGGCGTGGCCAAAGCTACTGAGCACGGGCAACATGTCCTCCAGCTGTGTGAGGGTGGGGGCACTCATGTATCCCTAGGATGGCACTGATATCCTGCCCATTGAGGGTCCGTCTCTATTCTGCTGGCCACAGCAGTAGATGGCCCATTGTGGGAGTTAATCCCATCAGAAGAGCCCCACTTCCCACCTCTGCAACAAGCAAAGCCAGGAGAAGCCAGAGGCCCACATGTTGGTCCCTCTTGGTTTGCTGGGAAATTGCCAGTTGCTCTCTGAGGGGAATCACTTCCAACCAGATCTCACCTGGCATCCACTGGTCCTTGCCTGCTCCTGCTCCAGGTTGCTTAGAAACTGCACGATCTTCTTGGCAGCCTCAGTCTTTCCAGAGCCGCTCCGCCCCCTGCAGGAGAGAGAGGCTAAGGGATGGCTGGAAGCCAGGAGGGTCTTAAGGAACAGGCACAGGGACCTTGCTCCACTGAACCCAGGTAGTGGAGATGGACCATCTGGAAGCAATACTTTCCCTGGAGAGAGCTCCCCCCACCCCAGAAATGTGGACACAATAGACCTGGAGCCTGGAGGCCAAACAAAAAGAAGAGCCACTCTGAGGGCCTTGTGAAGCAGGAGTACAGTCCACAAGGACAGTCATTCTCCTGAAATGCTGTCCAACAGGGCATCTGGTCAGTGGCTTCTAGTGACAATCTCAGGCTTTACCCCACATCCCCTCAGGATGGCTCATGGACAGCCAAGACTCACCCCAAGAGGATACAAGGGTCCTGCCCACCACTCTGAGACAAGCCATAGGCTGCTGCTCCAATGGCAAAGATGTGTCTGGGGGAGGAGGGTGGAAAATAAGAAGGCTGCCAGAGATGGGTATCTGGGGCCCTCCTAAGGTTAGGCAGATGTGCCCATAGGCCCCAGGACCTAAGTCAATAGGACACACCGGGGCCTGGCAGTGTGGGAGACCAGTGCAGGGGCAAAGGGGCAAAGTCACATACGGGGTGTTGTTGGAGGACTTCCTGGGACAGTAGCTTGCCATAACCTCTGCTGAGAAGAGAGGCAGAGGCTGGTGGGGGTTCACAGCAAGCAGGAGGGGTCCCCCAAAAGTCTGGGAAGAAAGCAGAAGCTCTCATGAGAAGGAAGCAGGGGGAAAGCAAATGCAGGACTGTGACGGACCCCAGATTAGCAAGACCACGGTATTGGTACCCCACCCACCATGTCCTCTAGGACCCCAGGCAGAGCTGGGATGAAGAGGAAAGAGAAGCCCCAGGAGTTCTGGGAATCCCTCTGTCTCTAGGAGGACGGGAATCCAGCCCACCACCCTTCCCTGTGGCCCCTCCCATACGTAGAAGTGGCCTAGGTGAAACCTCTTCTTGAGGCACAACAGCACGGAGCTGTCACACACCAGCCTGTGGAGAGAGCAAGGGGGAGGATGAAGGAGCTAGGGGATTAAGGACGTCCTGAGCCACCGACTGCAGGGAAGCCTGAGGCAACATGTACTGGGCTCTTCAGTGAACTGTCCTACCCATGAGGGCTGCTGACTCAAGAGAAGCTCTACACCAGCTAGACAAGAAGTCCCTCGGTTGGCTTGGTGGCACAGGCCTGTTGTCCTAACTGCTTGAGAGGCTGAGGCAGAAGGACTACAAGTTCAAGACCTCTGTGGGCATCTTAGTGAGATCCAGTCTCAGAACAAAACGCCGAGAAAAGGCTGGAGATACATCTCAGTGGTAGAGTGCTTGATCACTATAATATGCACCACGCCTTGGGTTCAATCCCCAGAGCAGATGGGTGGGAGACTCCCCAAAGGTTCACTTGACTTCCACCCCTCACCTGCCCTTTGAACTATGAGCCAGGGGTGGTCGGTTTGGAACTGCGCCCCTCACCGCAGTCGTGCAAGATCCTCGACGTCTTCCAGGTCCTCTCGGAGGCTCCTGCCCTCCGTACCAGGGAAGGACGTCGTCTCCAGGCCAGGCTGGAGTCCCAGCTCCAGTTGTCTTTCCAGCGCCGCCTCAGCGTCATCCTCGGGCTCCCATCGCTCCCTCGGGGATCCGCTGGGGCTCTTGGGCCTCAGGCGCGTCTCCAAGGTGAGTCGGGGCAGCAGAGCATCGGCGTCGTGCCCGGGGTCCTCGCGGAGGCCTGAGCCCTGAGCCCAGTGCACCGGGCTCTCGGCTTCCAGGGTCTCCGGCTCCGCTTCGCCGCTGGGGCGGTTCTCGTGCCCGTGGGTCTCGTGGTGGGGGGCCGGGGTCAAGGTGGAAGCCTGGTGGGGGCCGACTGGCCCTTCGCCAATGGCCCGTCCCCTCTCCCTGTCCTCCGCGGCCCCTGCGGGGACGTCCGTGGACACGTCTGAGCTCCTGCTGCAGCTCGACGCCCTCGCGGCCCGGTGGATTCTGGGGAAGACCACCGCGAACTTGGGATCTGGACTCAGGTCCTCGTCTTCGGAAGGGTCATCCGGGTTATTCCGTGCGTGCTGAGGGCTCGTTCCGCCGCCAGGAGGAGCCCGCGGCGACCCCGCGAGTCCCGCTAAGCCAGCCAGGCGCAGGGCTAGACGGCGCCGCAGCCCGGGCGCCCCGCCCCGCCCCTCTTCCGCCCGAGGCTCCGCCCCCTGCCGCTCGCCCTGAGGAGCCGGCGTAGCGCGCAGGCGTCCGCGCACGCGCAGTCGCAGCCAGCGCACGAGGCCCACGGCCCGCGCCACGCACTGCAACCGCGCTTTGAGGCCCGCGCGGCCGGCGCCCTCCGCCGAGGGCCTCGCGCGCAGCCTGCGGAGCATCACGAGGGCGGCCAGCGGCGCGGGTTCCCTCGGTCCTCCTTCCTGCGCATCGTCCCCCTCCGTGCACCCCGCCTCGCCCTCGCGCGCAGCCACCTGCACCGTCCCCATCACCTTCCCCACCTGGCGGCCCCCGGAGGCCCCGGCTGGGTCGCGCTCGGCGTCCTGCGGCTCAGCGCCCGGTCGCACTCCGCTGTCACTCGCGTCCGAGGTCGACCTGGAGCGCCCAGGAAGCCGCGAGCTGCCGGGGACGCGCGCGCAGCCGCCTTCGACGGCGCTGGAGACCGTGGCTTCCCCGCCCGGCTCTGTGTCCGGGGACCCGGGGACCTGGGTTGCAGTTCCTGGGCTCCAGTCCGTGTCTGGCCCGGAATCCTCACTCGCCCCCCGGGGCCCCGTCTCCGACGACCCTTCTCCCGGGAGCTCGGTGGCTTGCCCGTCGCTGCCCCGGGCGTCGCTGCTCAGACACTCGCCTGGCACCGGAGTTGACTCGAGCCCGGGTTTGGCGCCTTCGGGGCCGGTGTCTGTACGCTCCGTCGTGGGCCGCAGCCCCAGGACCCCGCCGCCCTGGCCGCTGCTCCCGCGGGCCTCGCTGTCCACGCAAGAGCTGCCTCCGTCCCGGCCCGACGTGTCCCCGTCCGTGCTCGCAGCCTCCCCACCGCCCCGCGCAGCCGGAGGTCCCCGCTCTTTCCCCCTCCTGCGCCCACTGCGCTTCTCCTTCCCTTCTTCTTCCCCGGGGACGCGCTCCTCCTCCGTGCGCTCCCCGCGGCTGTCCCCGCGTCCCCGACGCCGCGTGCTGCCTCGCCTCTCCCTGGCCCCCGGTGGCGTCCCAGTCCCTGCCCTCGTGCGGCCGCTGTCCTCTCCTGCGGGCTTCCTGTGGCCTGCGGAGGTTCCCTTCGTCCCAGTGGCGTCCGACTCCCTGGCAGGTCTCGCCTTCCGCGCTTTGCTGCGGCCGGGCCGACAGTCCCGGCCCGCTGCGCCGTCAGCACTGCCAGACCCAGACTCCGGCTCCGCTGAGGTCGGCCTCCCAGGTCGTGCTCGGCGCTGGGGCGCTTTGCATTTGCTCCCGCCCATGGTTGTCCGAGAAAAGACTTGTCTGAAACGTTTTCTCTTTCTGGGAATCTGCCTGTCCTCCTGGGTCTCGGTTGTGTGCCGCTATGCCCTCAACAAGCTCGGGCTGTCGCAGGGCTCCCGCCTTAGGCATGGGCATCAATAATGCAAGAGGCAGCGGGTCCTGACCCCCTTGGCTAACAATGGAGTGGAGGCTAGGGAAAGAGGAGACGCTTCCGCGCTGGACAAAGACCGTGAACCGGGCAACGGGCTGCTGGCACTCGCTGCCAAGCCAGAGTTACCTGGCATCAGACCAGACTTAAGGGCCAGGCACCATCTACTCCAGCCTGGCTATTTGCTCGCCAAGAGGGCAGAGTCAAAACTGTCTGGGTCCCCTTCTTCATCTGGGGGCTCCAGGAGACAGGAACCAAGGGGGCCCAGTATGCAAAGGAGCACCTTGTGAATTTTGTTCTTTTCATTGTGAAATATTCTCTACTAAAAAGTGTATAAAATACAAACTTACACATTGCACTGGTGATAAGCAGATGCCTGCAACCCACTGTGTTCATAGAACCTAACCAGACCTGATAGGTTCCTAATTATCCCACCTTGTGTGTTTTAAATAATAATTTAGGGCTAGAGAGATGGCTTAGTGGTTAAGGTGCTTGCCTGCGAAGCCTAAGGACCCAGGTCCGACTCCCCAGGATCCCCCCCATAAGCCAAATGCATAAGGTGGCACGTGCGTGTGCATGCGTCTGGAGTTGCTTTGCAGTGGCTAGAGGCCCTGGTGCACTCATTCTCTCTCTGTACATATATCTGTTCCCCTCCTCTCAAGTGAATAAATAAAATATTTAAAAATAATGCCAGGTGTGGTGGTGCACGTCTTTAATTCCAGCACTTGGGAGGCAGAGGTAGGTGGATCACCATTAGTTCAAGGCCACCCTGAGACTACACAGTGAATTCCATGTCAGCCTGCACTAAAGTGAAGCCCTACCTTGAAAAACAAAAAAAGTGAAAATAAATTAAAAATAATAGTTCAGGGCTGGGGAAATGGCTCAGTGGTTAAGGCGTTTGCCTGTGAAGCCTAAGGCCCCTGGTTCGATACCCTAGGACCCACGTAAGCCAGATGTGCAAGGGGGCACATGCGACTGGCGTTCGTTTGCAGTGGCTGGAGGGCCTGGTCTACCCATTCTCTTTTTCTCTGTCTCTTCCCCTCTCTCTCTCAAACAAATAAGTACAATATTTAAAAAAATAATTCGGCCTGGTGTGGTGGTGCATGCTGTTAATACCAGCACTCGGGAGGTAGAGGTAAGAGGATTGTCATGAGTTGAAGGCCACCCTGAGAATACAGAGTGAATTCCAGGTCAGCCTGGACTAGAGTGAGACCGTACCTTGAAAAACCAACAATAAAATAAAAAGTAATAATAATAATTTGCAGTGCTGAAGATGAAACCCAGATGTACTAGGCAAGCACCTTACCAGTGAGCTTACACTCTTGGCCTCATTAAATATTTTAATTAGTCCATTTTAACAAGCCCTCATTAATGCACCCCATTAAAACCCCCTTAAATATATATATGTATGTATTATCTACATTTTTTTTCCAGGTAGGGGCTCACCGTGGCCCAGGCTGACTTAGAATTCACTCTGTAGTTCTACACGCCCGGCTCGTGTGTCTCAATTTATTTACTTGAGTATGTTCAACCACATGTGTGTATAGGCACCCAAGAGTCTCTTGCCACTGCAAATGAACGCATGCAGCTTTATACGAGTGATGGGTGATGGGGAATTGAACCTCAGGCTTTGCAAGTGTCTTTAACCTCTGAGCCATCTTCTAAATATGTATCTTTGAGCAAGTAGTTTTGCCTCATGGTTCAAAATCACAAGAGAAGGGGCAGGAGAGATGGTTTAGTGGTTAAGGCACTTTGCCTATGAAACCTAAGGATCCAGGTTCCCACATAAACCAGATGCACATGGTAGCCCATGTGTCTGGAGTTCATTTGTAGTGGCTAGAGGCCCTGGCATGCCCATTCAACCTGCCTCTTTCATAATAAATAAGTAAAAATAAAACATTTTTTAAAAGCATAAGTTTCCTATACCTGATTCTCAGCTACTCAGTTTCCCAAAGGCTACCTTTAAAAAAATTATTTACTTATTTATTTGAGAGAGAGAGAATGGGTGTGCCAGGGCCTCTAGTCACTGCAAACAAACTCCAGACGCATGAGCCACCATGTGCATCTGGTTTATGTGGACCTGGAGAATCAAGCCAGGGTCCTTAGACTTTATAGGCATGCACCATAGTTATTAAGCTATCTCTCCAGCCCAGGGCTATTCATTTAATTTTTTAAAGATTGAATAACTTTATTGTATGTGCTGTATTTTCTACATATTTTTTTGTTTATTTTTACTTGAGAGTGACAGAGAGAAAGAGGGAGGGAGGGAGGGAGGGGGAGAGAGAGAGAGAGAGAGAAGGGGGGGAGAGGGAGAGAGAGAAGGGGGGGGAGAGGGAGAGAATGGACATGCCAAGGCCTCTAGCCACTGCAAAAGAACTCCAGATGCATCTGGCTAACGTGGGTCCTGGGGAATCGAGCCTCAAACCAGGGTCCTTAGGCTTCATAGGCAAGCACTTAACCACTAAGCCATCTCTTCAGCCTTGTATGTGCTATATTTTTTAAATATTTTTACTTTATTTATTTGAGAGAGAGAATGGGCATGATGGGTTCTCCAGCTGCTTCAAATGAACAAATGCATGTGCCACTTTGTGCATCTGGCTTATGTGAATACTAGGGAATTGAACCTGGGTCCTTTGGCCTTGCAGGCAAGCATCTTAACCACTAAGCCCTCTCTCCAACGCAAGGCTACCCATTTTTGTATTTTCTTCTAGAACCGTTCATCCAGAGAGAAGTTAATCTTACTTCCCATTTAACACAAGTGGAAGCTTATCTAAATCACAGCCTTGTATCTTCACCGATGTGTGCGTGTGTGGTGCTAGGGATGGGACCCAGGGAGGCCACTGAGCTACATCCCCAGCTTTCTTCACTGCCTTTTTTCTTTTCTCTCTCTTTTTTTTTTTCTTGAGGTAGGGTTTCACTTTAGCCCAGGCTGACCTGGAATTCACTATGTAGTTTTCTAGTCTCAGGGTAGCCTTGAACTCATGGTAACCCTCCTACCTTGGCCACCTGGTTGAGAGAAGAGAGAATGGGTGCACCAGGGTCTCCAGCCACTGCAAACAAACACCAGATGCATATGGTCTGTTGTGTGTCTGACTTTACATGGGTATTGGGGAATAGAACCCAGGTCGTTAGCTTTGCTGGCAAGTGTCTTAACCACTGAGTCATCTCTCTAGTCCATTCACTGCTTATTTTCACTCAATAACTTGACTTGGAGAATTTATAGTACACAGAGAGCTTTCCTCCTTTTTCTTTCCAGTCGTATAGTAAGTATGCCAACAAATTAACATACTAGAATAACCAATTGTTGCTGATAGAATTTTTACATCTGAAATGGATGCTGTCTCATCTCATCTTTCACTCAGTGACAGACAACACTAATTTCACACAAATCCAAGTAGAATTAACCCCTAGAATTAAACTTGCTGGAGCACAGGCTGTGTGGGTTTGTAATTGTGAGGTTTCCAAACTCTCCTTCTTAGAGGGACGCTGACCCAGAAGACCACGTGTTCACATACAACACCAGCACGTCTGCAGAGAGCTGTAAGCTGCTCTTCCCGCTGACCCCGCCCCCCCCCCCCCCCCCAGACGGCGAAGGCCTGTGGATTCAGAGGGTTTTTACATCCTGCAAAGAGTAGAATGTAGGGCGAGGCATTCCTTCACACAGTGGATTATTGTACAGCATTGAGAACCACATACAACTTCCAACAATGATATATGTGGATAATCTTGTAACCGCAGTGGTGAGTAAAAGAAGCCAGGCAGGAAAGAGTAACCACGGCGGACTCTGTTTATAGTTAGGGGAAAAACAGGCAGCGTGGTCTGCAGCATGGGCCCCCAGGATGTGGATGGTGCTGTGCGTTCAGTTTGTGGGGATTAGAGTTGAATTTCTATGACCCATACACCGCCGCTGTGAAGTTTATAAAGAGAACATGGAAAAAAGCTAACTATTTTGCCCCAAATAATAACAGCAATAGCTAGTAGCATGTTAGGGCTTCTGTCCTAGGTACTGTTCTGGGCACTTTGCTATTTTATCAGTTGCTTTGTGCCAGGGCAAAATACTGGGCCAGAGGCAGCTGAAGGAAGGAGTTGACTTCTGTTTACAGATCCAGAGCCCATCATGGCATATTAAATAGTATTAAATTTTACTTATTTGAGAGAGAGTGCTGGGGAGAGAAAAATAGACAAACCAGGGCTTCCAGTCTTCTTTTTTTCTCAAGGTAGGCTCTTGCTTTAGCCCAGGCTGATCTGGAATTCACTATATAGTCTCAGGGTGGCCTCGAACTCACAGCTGTCCTCCTACCTCTGCTTCCCAAGTACTGGGATTAAAGGCATGCACAACCATGCCCAGCTTTATTATTTATTTACTTATTTTCTAAGGTAGGGTTTCACTCTAGCTCAGGCTCACCTGAAATTCACTATGTAGTCTCAGGGTGGCCTTGAACTCATGGTGATCCCCTCCTATCTCTGCCTCCCGAGTGCTGGGATTAAAGGCATGCGCCACCATGCCCTGTTAATTTTTTTTTTTTTTTTTTTTTAATGAGAAAGAGCAAGAGACAAAGAATATTGGTGGGCCAGGGTCTCCAGCCACTGCAATTGAACTCCAGATGTGTGCACCATTTTGTGCACATGTATGACCTTGTGCATCTGGCTTACATGGGACCTGGAGAGTCAAATGTGGGTCCTTAGGCTTCACAGGCAATTGCCTTAACTGCTAAGCCATCTCTCCAGCCCTGCTTTCTTTTTAGACAGCACAGAAAAAACAAAAAAACAACACAACAACAAAAAAACCCAAACTGTGATGTTTGATTCAGGTGTCCCCCATAAACTTAGGTGTTCTGAATACTAGGTTCCCAGCTGATAGAGATTTGGGAGTTATAGCCAGCTTATTCTTGGTAGCGCTTGGCACACTCTCCTGTTCCTGTTGTGCACCTGATGTCGGTCAGGGGATGATGTCCAACCTCTGCTCATGTCATCGTTTTCCCCTGCCATCATTGGAGCTTTCCCCTTGAGCCTATAAGCCAAAATAAACCTCTTGCTGGGTGTGGTGGCACCCACCTTTATTCCCAGCACTTGGGAGGCAGAGGTAGGAGGATCTCTGTGTGTTTGTGGCCACCCTGAGAATACACAGTGAATTCCAGGACAGCCTGAGCTAGAGTGAGACTACCTCAAAAAAACAAACAAGCCAGGTGTGGTGGTGCACGCCTTTAATCCCAGCACTCGGGAGGCAGAGGTAGGAGGATCACCATTGAGTTCAAGGCCAACCTGAGACTGCATAGTGAATTCCAGGTCAGCCTGGGCCAGACAGAGTAAGACCCTACCTCGCAAAAACCAACCAACCAAACAAAAAACCAAAAACACTTTTTCCCACAGGCTGCTCTTGATTGGGTGATTTCTACCAGCAATGTGAATCTGACTGCAACACAAACCAAAACAGCACAGGACCTAACCACAGGCATGCCCAGAGGCTGTCCTAGTATCATCACTCACAGGTGATTCTAGGTCCTAGCAAGTTGATAGTTAATATAAACCATCACCGTGATGAAGTCATCGAATCCTCTAAGGGACAGGTCTACAAAGACACCCGCTTTATGGATGAAACCACCGGAGCACAGAGCTTCACTGTTAGAACTGGCTCCAAAGGCCCAGCTGGAGAATGAGTGTATGGTGTTGACCCCAGCTAACATCACAGCTCCAGTCCCTTGGTGCCCCCTATACAAGGTGCCCTGTGAACTCTTGGGACAAGCTCTCAAGATCGCCAGGCTCACTGAACCTCCTGTCATCTTGAGTGCTCTCCTCTCCCGCCTGGTGACACAGGCCAGGGCTGACTTCTCACCCTCAGAGCTGTTTCCTTCCTGAATATCATTGTACTTAACTTGCCTCTGAACTCAGGAAGGGAATATGGCCTCATTGATGATAAGGAAATGGCTTAAAGAGGTTAAGGGAACTGAGGACAGTCTGCTAAGTGAGGAGTGAGGATAAGGCCTCCTGTCCTTTGGTTCCCACTCTTCTGCTGAGTCCACTTTTTTGCTGGGAATCAGCTTTGGAATGATCCTTGCTGCGGTGGTTTGATTCAAGTGTTCCCCATGAACTTGGGTGTTCTGAACACTAGGATTCCAGCTGTTGCAGTCCGGTTTGCATTGCTGGTAGAAATCACCCAACCAAGAGCAGCTTCTGGGAAAAAGAGGCTTATTTTTGCTTATAGGCTCGATCGGAAGCTCCACGATGGCATGGGAAAAACGATGGTATGAGCACAGGGTGGACATCACCCTCTGGCCAACATAAGGTGGACAACAGGAACAGAAGAGTGTGCCAAGCACTGGCATGGGGACACTGGCTATAAAGCCCATAAGCCTGCCCCCAACAATACACTCCCTCCAGGAGGCATTAATTCCCAAATACCCATCAGCTGGGAACTTAGCATTCAGAACACTTAAGTTTATGGGGGACACCTGAATCAAACCACCTCACCAGCTGATGGAGATCTGGGAATTAACGCCTCCTGGAGGGAGTGTATTGTTGGGGGCAGGCTTATGGGCTTTATAGCCAGTGTCCCCATGCCAGTGCTTGGCACACTCTTCTGTTCCTGTTGTCCACCTTATGTTGGCCAGAGGGTGATGTCTGGGGCAGGCTTCTGGGTGTTATAGCGTTTCCCCTTGCCAGTGTTTGGCACACACTCATTCCTGTTGTCCACCTTATGTGGGCCAGGGGGTGATGTTCACCCTCTGTCCATGCCATCCTTTTCCCTGCCATCATGTTGCTTCCCCTCAAGCCTGTGGGCCAAAATAGACCTTTACAGGCACAAGCTGCTCTTGGTTGGGTGATTTCTACCATCAGTGCGAACCTGACTGCAACACTTGTCCAGCCTCCTGCCATGGGAGCGCCATTTCACCTCCTTGCCCATGTGACCTTGAAACAACCTTCAGGGATCAACTTAGGTAATTTTTTCTTTTCCCTTTCCTGTGCCAGGCAACTAAGCTCGGCTCCCAGCCTCGAGCCCTCACCAACCTAATTTTTGTGGGCGTGAACATATGCTTTTATGGGTGCCTGTGTACCTGAAAGCCGGGGGTTGGATTTGGGAGCCTTTCTCCGTTGCTCTCCACTTCCTTTACTGAAGTGAGGTCTCAGTTGAACCCGGAGCTCATTCATTCAACTAGTCAAGCCAGTTTGTCCCGGGGTTCCTGTCTGTCTTCTGAGTGCTGGTACTACAGACAGACCAGAATGTACATGTATGGTCTGGAGAGATGGCTTAGCAGTTAAGGTGCTTGTCTGTAAAGCCTAAGGACATATGTACAACCCTCTAGATCCTACATAAGCCACATGCACAAGGTGATGTAAACATGCAAGGTCGCACATGTACACAAGGTAGCACACGTCTTGAGTTTGATTGCAGAGGCTGCAGGCCCTGGTGTACCAATTCTCTCTCATGCTCATTTAAAAAAAAATGGAAAAAAGAATAGATTAATGGGGGTGAAAGGGCCCAAAGTGAAGTCAGGGGAGGAGATTGAATAATGGAAAGGTGGAGGGAGGGCTAATCAAAACCTAAAAGGATATAAATAAATCAAATGGAATCCTTCAGTTTTGGACAATGGAACATTCAGGAGCCATAGATTGTTGCTAGAAAATTTTCAATGCCAGGGATGGGACACCTTCCAGTGAGTTGTTGGCCAGGGAGGTCCCTGATGCCCCCACAACATTATAGGCCATTGCCGAGGCCCTTGGTTTCCCATCAGGAATCGATGGTAAGACCCTATTGCTGAAGACTCCACATACTTGGGCTGCAAGGCCACTGAGAAATCCTGCTGGAACAGAGCTAAGAACCTCCTCCATTTAGACCAGCTGACAGAAAGCTGGAAGAAGCCATTCTACATGCAGTTCAATGGGAGAAAGAGAAAATACCAGTGAAGATACTCAACAGTGGACACTGCAAGCCTCGTAATTGGCCAGCCAGCCCAAATGAGCCAATGGGTGCAATAGTGGCATGTCTGTCATGGTGGAAACCAAGTGCCCTCCAATTGGACTGGATGCCCGCCCCAAGGGAGGGAATACATCCCTGATACTGAAAACTTAAAACAGGGGTAATCATGAGCCCTAGGGGTGTAACATCTGCTGATGTCTGGATAAATGTATATACTATGCTTGTCAAACTGCCCAGTAAGCACTTCTCTTAATATTCATACCCTTATATTAATGCTACTCTCACTTTGGGTAGAGAATCTTCTTTTCAGATGGCAGTGACCTTGGGACGACTCAGCAGTTATCATGGTGCTGGAAAGAAGTGACTAGAGTACCGAGTAACATCTTGATCACACCTTTCAAGGCTCAGGGTCTAATGTGGAAGAGGTGGCAGAAAGAATGTAAGAGCCAAAGGAAGGGTAGGACTCCTTACAACATGCTCCTCCAGACACAAAATGGCCTTGATATTCATGACCTCACCGTGCCTGACACTACCTACACAAGACCATCAAGAGGAGGGAAAGATCATGACATCAAAATAAAAGAGGCTTATTGAGATGAGGAGGTGATATGATGGAGAATGGAATTTCAAAGGGGAAAAGGGGAGAGGGAGGGTATTACCATGGGATATTTTTTATAATCATGGAAAATGTTTTAAAAAATTGAGAAAAAAAAATAGAAACAACAACAACAACAACAAAGCAACCAACCAAAGCCGGGTGTGGTGGCGGATGCCTTTAATGCCAGCACCTTGGGAGGCAGAGGTAGGATCACTGAGTTTAAGGCCACCCTGAGACCACAGTGTGAGTTCCAGGTCAGCCTGGGCTAGAGTGAGACCCTGCATTGAAAAAAGCAAAACAAAACAACAACAAAAGGTCAGTTGGTTGGGCTTGCCTCAAAAAAAAAAAAATCTTTTTTGTATGTGTGCTAGGGGCCTGAACTCAAGCCCTCAGACTTGAGAGGCTTTTAATTTTTTTTAATTTTTCTGAGGTAGGGTCTCACTCTAGCCCAGTCTAGAACTCACAACAATCCTACCTCTGCCTCCTGAGTGCTGGGATTAAAGCGTGTGCCAGCAGGACTGAGTTGGGTAATCTTGATATAACAAGGTAAGTGGGGTAGTACCCCCAATCTTGGTTCTCCCTCCTGGCTTTTTCCATTCTTTGCCTCCTCCCTTGTTCCCTCTCTCCCATCCAGTCACCCTCACCTCCTCGGTGCAGTGTTTACTCCACGCTCTGCGGCTCTACAGGCTCGCAGCTAATCCTCCCGACCTTCTGAGGCAGTCCTGCTATTTTCTACTATTTTACGAGAGCCAGGTCATATGCCAGAAACAAGGGCTACATCTTCCTGAATTCAAAGTCTTAAGTGAACACTCATGGGGTCCAGGATGGCCTCAAACTTGCTACACAGTCACGGCTGACCTTGAACTTCCAATTTTCTTGCCTCCACCTCCCCAAGTGGTGCGGTTACAAGCGTGCAGCCAGGCAGGGACACCACCAACTAGGCCATATCCACAGCCCTGCAATGCTTGTCACCACTGTCCTGTGTCCCACAGTCTGCTGCAAGGAATCCCCAACTTCTCCATGCTAGCCCAGCTTCCTCCAGCTCAATCGCTAGAGGCTACCAAACCCTTCCATCAATAAAAATGGCTCCCCAGACACCCCCAACATGAAGTTGTCTTCTGGAACTGAAATAAGCAAACCACTGACATTAGCTGATGCTTCAGGGCGCTCAGAGCACAGCTCACTGCTAGGGAGCAGAGGCGAGCCCATGCTCAGCACTGGGGATTGTTTCAGTCCCACAGTCACAGAATTCTGGCCCTACCACTGTCTTCTTTGGGGGGAAACCACTAAGCATGGGCTCTACCACTGAGCTACACCACCAAGCCTCCACTGTCTTGACTCAGACGTGCTTGTATTATCATCACAATCTCCAATTCAGTCTGACAGGAAACTTCCAGTCGCTTGTCCCTTTGTCGCTTGTCTCTTTGTGTTAGTTCAGCTGACTAGATAAACAAGCTGTGTATCCCCTTCTCTGCAATCAAACCCATACAAACCTTCATAAGCTGGGGTGGGGCTTCCAGGCTCTCCGGGTATGACACGAGTCACACTGAACATGGGTCATACTTGTCACTTGTTCCCAAAGAGAATGTTCAGGCCCACACATGGTTTGCTGAGAGAAATGCGTGAAAAGCGCATCTGCTCTGCCCTGAGCACATCCTGGACTGGAGGTGGACCCCAGGGGAGGGAGGGTTTTCATTTGCATGTACAATTCTTGTGCCACTTGACAGATTCAAGTCCACTCCTCAGAAGAGGTAATAAGGTATTTATTAAAAATGTTCACTCAGAGGCAGTTGAAATTTATAATTTAAAACCCAGCCCACTACAAAAGGCGGGGGGAGGGGGACGGAGGAATAAAAACTGTGCAACACTGACAAAAGGACCAAGACAGACAAGGCCCCAGGAGGGGCAGCCCAGGGGTAGGGCCTTCCTCTCTTGAAGCCAGCAGCAACAGGATGGCGCCCGGGATGCTGGCAGTCCCTGGCCTGGCCATGCTTGGACCTCTCTGGCCGGGGCAGGCCCTGCAGAAAGGCCCTCAGTAGTGTGTGCTCATCTCACAGCCTGGATGCCAGCCGGCCCCGTTCACTCTGCTGCAGAAGGACATGGGGGGCAGCAGCTCAGGACCATCCTGGTGCCTCAGTCACCCAACCCTGAGTGCACACACAAGTGGTTTCCAGCGCCGGTATGGCCCTAGAGGCTTCTTGGGCCCTGGGGTGGGCAGGGGGCAGTTAGGACTCTTCCTCCTGCCCCTTAGTTGGAGGCAGGTCCTCCCCGGGGTCACCCACAACTCTACCTTCCCCGCGGCTGAGGCTGCATCCCCCGGCCACTCGGTGAGAACGTAAATTGCCATAGCTCCTGCAACGGCAAAGACAGTCACCGTCCACGGGGCCTCCTCGGAGCTCTCCAAGCCCCGTTCCAAGCGCTCAGCGACTTACCCTCGGTCCCCCTCCAGAGTGCTCTGGATTTCCTTCAAGACTCCTGCGCGGCAGGAAAGACCCCATGAGGCTGGCAGCGAATAACAGCCTTTTTCTCTCTTTTGCTAATGAATATGCTGGACAGGACAGGATAGTCCCCTGGCCTAGGGAAATGGCTCCTGGCTCCCTCACCCCACCCCCCGGCCTTCCAAGCTATGCCCTCACACCAAGATACCCTTCTTGCACTTCATGCCAGCCTCCCAACCCCTGCCCTGACTCACGTTCGTCATTGAGCAATGCGTGCTCCATCACTGGGCCAGGCTTCTTCTCTGGAAGGCAGAGCTGTCAGGTGGGCTTGTCCTGGACCCCCTTCTTACAAGGGGTGGGGGAGTGCTGGAAGCCCAGGGCCCAGCTACAGGGAATACTGTTCCCACTGCTAGCCCAAACTCTCCCCTCAGCCCCTCCATTTCCTTCCACCCCCAGGTCTACCCTGGAGTGGCCCAGGCATGCCCCCCAGCCTGTCTTACCCTCAGCATCGCTCTGGCTGTCCGAGTTCCTGTGGGGAGGAGGAATACAGTGAGGGCTGGGGGCCACTAGGCTGCTTAAGTGTTGGTCCTACAAGGACTGGGTGAAGTCACTTTGCCTGGCCAGCCCTGACCAGGGAGTGGAAGAGGTCTGGATTGGCAGCCAACTTGAGAAGGAGGGGGCCTTGGTCAGTCAGAGCAGGGGCCTCAAGGAAGGGAGAGGAGGGGAGGGGAGGGGAGGACAAGGCTGTGGAAAGGCCTCCTGCACACCTGATTTGGTCCGAGGTCCTCTTAGGACCCATGCCATTGCCATTGCTGGGGCAACTGTACTTCTTGGTTTTGGCTGAATCCACCAGACACCGGGGCTCAACCAGCCATTTGGTGGAGAGAGAGAAACGCTCAAACTCTGAGGGTGAGATCAGGTAGAAACCTGGGGCACAGAGAAGAAGCCTGGGTTGAGACAGTGGCAGGGACGCAGGCTTCCCTACCTAGAGAAGAGCCGACCTGGCAGCAACTGCTACACCTGCTCTTCCTCTTCCAGCGCCCACCCAAGAGCTCGGCACCTGACCCACCCTTAGAGGGCCCAGGAAGTGCCTGCCCACCTTGGCCATGTTTGGTAAAGACACAGGAGGCGATGCCACTGACGTCCTCTCTGCGGATGCAGCTGTACCGCACTTGGGGCTTGAGCAGGGGCAGCGAGACCACCTGGATGTCACCCAAGTTGGTGAGGACTGACAGGTGGTACTCCCCGTAGTCCTCAGAGCGGCAGCTGCCAAAGCGGGCCACGCCCACCCGCCGGACCCGTGAGCCCTCCAGGGCAGTCAGCCTCAGCTTCAGCTTGGCGCTCACTTTGGGCAGTGTGAATGCCTAGGACACAGGGTCACCAGTCACAGGTTATGCCACAGCCATAGCTCTCCTCCCGCTGCTGCTGCTGCTGGTACCCTGCCCTCCAGCAGACACCTGCCGGTGCTTGGGAACTCGGTGCCCTCAGCTCTCAGATGCACGGGCACTGTACTTGGGCCAAGAGGATGAAAAGCCACTCGCTTCCATGCGGGGGGATCTGTTCTCTTTCACAGACTCAGGCCCTGCCTCAGTATCCCACCTCTCACCCCAGGGCTTAAGGGCCCCACACAAGACCTCTCCCCTTCTTTGTGACTCTGTAGCCCTTCTAACTCCAACTCAAACAGAACCTTGAGTCCTAGCTGTCTGTATCTGTGCTCCGGGGATGAGCTCCACAGATGCTCCAGAGACTTCTGGCACACCTTAAATTGTTCCTCTGATATCACAAGCAGCTGGTGGCTCCCCTGCATGTCTGGGCTCTTTGACAGGTCATGGGCTACTTCCAGGGGCTCGGGAAGGGGTACACTGTGTCCGTCAAGCACCAGGATACCCACCACAGGGGCACGGTGCATCAGCTGGATTTCCTTGGCTACAGAGGAGATAAGTTGTAGAAAAGGCAAGTTGAGGCAGGGGCTGTGGTACGCGGCTCAGCTGGTGATACAACACACCCGACAGGCCAGGCCTCCTGCGACCTCCTCACCTACCACTCACCTTGCTCAGCCCGCACTGGCTCATCCATTCTGCGCTCTGCAGGGGGCACACGCAGGGAGAAGGCGTAGACGGTACCCCCATTGGTACCAGCCCACAGTGAGGGACAGTGACGGGAGCCTGCCAAGAAGTACAGGTTTGAGGATCTATCTAACCTTACCCTGGCTCCGGGGGTCAGGTGGTGCTAGATAACCTGGGCTTCCATGCCTGCCTTGCCACTGACCACTATGAGACCCTAAAGTCAAGTTGGCAGACTCTTTAATCTTCAGTTTCCTCCTCTATAGCAGACATACTGAAGACCTTGCCTCCCTCCTGGAAAAGCTGCCTCACAGCCATACTCAAGACACCACACAGGTGATCCTGAACCCGGGATGGCTCAACCGCCCCCAGCACCACGGCAGCCAGCAGGCACTACGCAGCCCCCAGCCCTCATGGCTGCTCTAGAAGGAAGACATAATTTCCTCATTTTATATGGGGGAAGCTGAGGCCCAGAAGAGGCAGATGATGTACCACATTTCTAGAACATGGTGGGACCTGGCATGCAAGCTCGGCGCTCTGACTGGAGGGCACGAAGGACAGAGAGAGAGATGGGGGATCCAAGCTCTGACCGCACACAGGCAGCAGCTCCTGTCTGCTCTAACTGTGGGATGCCTACCTACCCATGCCCTCACACTAGGAATGTCTCACACCAGGGTTGCCCCTACAGCCTCACTCTTAGGCTGGCCACTCACTGTCCCTCAGGTAGGTATCAGCGAAGTAGAGGGTCCGAACAAATCCTGTGAAGGAGTCCTCGGCAGAGCGGGCCTCGATCTTGCGCTGCACAGGTGCCAACTCCATGTTGTGCAGCCCCGTCCGCTCAGCCTTGGTGCTCGCGGCCTGCACCTGCAGCGAGTTGGGCCGGACTGTGGGTGAGCTCACACCTGTCCTCTCTGGGGCACTAACTTGCTCAGTGCTGACGCTCAGGAGAAGGCTCGCCTTAGCCATGCCACCCTGCCTGACCTGGGCTCAAGGGGACCTTGTCCAAGAAGAAGGCGCCCTGGGGAGGGAGCTTGTCTGTCCTCCCAACATGCAGGAAGAAAGGGACAGTAAGACACTCACTAGTACTTACTGGGGAGTTCCTCTAAGGTAAGTATCTCAACTGCTTCTTGCACGTGAGAAACTGAGCACAGAGGCAACATGACATATCTGAGGTTATTTAGAGGGTGGGGAGCCTATGTGGTCTGGATTCAGATCCTGTACTCGTGGCCCAGGCTAGAAGCAGGACGGAGAACTGTGTGGTCCTGCCAAAGCCTGCTAGCCTGGGCTCAAGGCCAGCCTTAGGCCTCACCTCTCCCGAGGGAGCACCTGGACGTCGCTTGCGGCTGGACACCCTGCTGCGGCGCATCCGGCGGAAGGACTGACGCAGGGATTTTTTGAGGGACTTCACCCGTGACAGCGGGCCCTCCATGGCCAGCTGGTCACTGGGATGCAGAGTGCACCTGAGAGTGGGGGTGGTGTGTCAAACCATCAGTGCTGCAGGGCCCAGGGGTCCTCAGAAGGCCTCTTTCCTAGCACCCCCCCGCCCCCGTTCTAGCTGGAGTGCTCACTTGACAAAGACCTGCCGACGCTGCTGGTGGTCAAAGAGGCCAAAACCATGGCTGGTGCCAAAGGCTACAAGTCGCCACTCGGAGTGCAGGGCCAAGGAAGTGACCACGGCCGGAGGCTGGCACTGCACCAACACAAAGGGTTGAAAGCCTGGCTCGAAGCACACGGGCCCCGGGCGGGCAGTCAGGCGCTCGTGCCCCTTCCAGCGGTAGCCCTCCTGGTCCTGCAGCAGGTCGGCCTCCACCTGCTCCACGGCGTGCTCGGCCGCCTCGTCGTTCAGCTCCAGCACCAGCACCTGGAGGGAGGGCAGGCGGTTCAGCGGAGCCACAGCCCCTGTCTAGCTCCAGCTTTTGTCCTGCTTTCTGAAGAAGGCACCCCCTGGCCCAAACAATCTGCGCCCTGGGAAAAGCATCGAGCTGCAGAGTGCTCTGGGTGACAAGAGGCTATTTCTACCCCTGCGGCCCACGTGACACAAGCACTCCGCCCTCAATCCCCACCTGGTTACCTGTCCTGCTGTGCCTGCCACAGCCAGGTAGCCACTGTATTTGCAGAGGAAAATCTTCTGGATGCCCAGCCGGGGATCATCGCTGTAGGGGTCAAAGGAGCCCACCTGTCAAGGTAGAGGAGGCCCGTGAGAGGCCATGGGCCGGTCATGGCATGTGTCCCCTCACCCACAGTTTCCAATTCCCTGGCCTCACCTTGCGGAGTGGGGGCCACTCATCCTCACCCTGGGCATTGAGGTTCTCGTTGGGGTCTGAGTCAGTGAGGAACACCTGCACTGTGCTGAGTTTGTACAGCAGCCGCAAGCAGACACCAGAGGCATCCCAGAAGCGCACCGTGCCATCCTCATGCCTGTGGGCAGAGCCTGGATAAGACTAACGCTAGCCAGAGTGCCCAGGGCCTGAGATGCGCACTCTGGGGCTCTGCTCCTACCCCTATGTTCTCCTGGAGAGAGGAAGAATAGCACTCAAATCACCTACCCTGTGAGCAGCAGGTCCCTCTGGGGTGGGGGTGGGGCCAGGCTGGTGCCACCATCAATGGGCCACTCCTGAAAGAAGAGATTAGGAGGTCCAAGAGAACCTGGGCCCGAGGCAGGGGAGGGCTGGGACTGGGCTGGACCTACCATGGTGGAGAAGTGAGAGTTCTGCCGGCTCCCCGCAGCAGTGATGCGCTCCCAAAGCTTCAGGGGGATGTTGGAGACGTGGTGGGAGCAGGTGATGGCTGAGCAGTGCAGGGAGGCCAGGTAAGGTGGCTGGACCGGTGGCCAGCCCACTGTTTGCAGGTCAATCACCACCAGTTCTTCCTCGGCAAGTACCACCAGTGCGTAGGGGTCATCAAAGGCTGGGGTACAGGTCAAGGGTCAGGGCCAGGAAGAGGCAGTTGGCCTCAGGCGGTCTACAGAAATAGCTCCAGGGCAGGACCTGGATCCCATCAACCCACACTGCTTGTCATGTCTCCAGCAAGACAAGAGCCCCAAGTGGAAGTGCCACGCTCAGGCCTTACTTTAAGAGGATCTGTCTGCCTACACAGGGACTGTCTTGTGGGGGTGGGGGGTGGAGTCTCTGAGAGCCAAACAGAGGCCCTGGACTTAGTCAGAGGTGCAGCAGCAGGGCTGCTAGAAGCAGCTGCATTTGGCAGGTTCAAGCGCTCTGCCTTTACTGATGGTCCAGATCTATAAAGAGCTGGATAGCAAGTGCTTCTCCTGTCCCAGCTCCTCAGTTCTAACTGGTCGAGCAACTGCAGGCAAGGCAATGTCAGCCAAGGGATGTGTCCTTGTCTATATACAATTTCTTTTTAAACAAGTATTTAGTTATCTGCAAGCAGAGAGAGAGAGAGAGAGAGAGAGAGAGAGAGAGACAGACAGACAGATAGATAGATGGAAAGAAAGGGTGCGCCTCCAGTTGCTGCAAATGAACTCCAGATGCACGTATGGCTTCCCAGGGGTGTTAGGGAACTGAACTTGGGTTCTTAGGATTTGCAGGCAAGTGGCCTTAACTAGAGTGAGACCCTACCTCAAAACAAACAAAGACAGACAGACCCTGTGTGACAGACAGACAGATCCTCTAGACCCAAGGCTGAGCATGGCACTTCTGCTTGGGGTTTGTCTTTTTTTTTTTTTTTTTTTTGGTTTTTCTAGTCCAGGGTGGCCTTGAACTCAGGGCAATCCTCCTACCTCTGGCTCCCGAGTGCTGAGATTAAAGGTATGCACCATCCCGCCCAGCCTTGCTGAGCCCCTGTGGTGCTAAGGTGATTGGGCACTGGCTATGTGGGCATCGTCTCCACAGTTACATCTCTTCCCCCAGCCTTCTCTGAACACCAGGTTCCAATATGGCTGCTCTTCCCTCTCAGTTCATTCTACTCAAATGTGTCCTTTCACCCAAGAGGCCTTGCTGGCCACTGTCTAAATCGGCACTGCCCTCTACTCCTGTCTGCTCATCTTGCTTTTTCTGGCCTCTAACGTATCTGTCAACCTGTCCACCACGTCTCCCCACACTTAAGCCCCATCAGAGAAGGGCTGTTCCTGGGGCAGGACATGGCACACAGGAGATGCTCAGTAAATGGGAAAACCTGCTCAGCACAAAGGAAGGCATTACAGGGAGCCTCTAGGAGATGGCATCGTGCCCGAGGGCAGCACTCATCACACCCATATGCCCACCTGCTAGAACTGTGAGTGGATCAGGGACATAAATGGACAATCACAGGAGGCTGGCCTGTCTTGGATATGATGATGTTTTTTTTCCCTCCTTTAAGTCTTTGGGACTGGAGAAATAGTTTAGTGGTTAAGGCGCTTGCCTGCAAGCCAAAGGACCTCGGTTTGATTCCTTAGTACCCACATAAGCCAGATGCACAAAGTGGTGCATGCACCTGGAGTTTGTTTGAAGTGGCTGGAGGCCCTGGCATGCCCATTTTCTCATTTTCTCTCCCTCATAAAAAATTAAAAATTAAAAAAAGTTGAGCCAGGTGTGGTGGTGCACGAACTTGGGAGGCAGAGGTAGAAGGAATGTTGGGAGTTCAAGGCCACCCTGAGACTGCCAAGTAAATTCCAGGTCATCCTGGGCTAGAGCCAGACCCTACCTAGAAAATCCACAAAACAAACAAACAACAACAACAAAAAACTTGAGGGCCAGGCATGGTGGTGCACGCCTTTAATCCCAGCACTTGGGAGGCGGAGGTAGGAGGATTGTCTTGAGTTCGAGGCCACCCTGAGACTACATAATGAATTTCCAGGTCAGCCTGAGCTAGAGTAAGACCCTACCTCAGGGGGGGGGGGAAAGAGAGGGGGGTGCTGGAGAGATAGATGGCTTAGTGGTTAAGGCACTTGCTGGCAAAGCCAAAGAACCTAGGTTCAATTACCCAGGACCCAAATAAATAACAATAAAATATTAAAAGGGAAAATGAAGAAGCAGAGAGCTTCCACCTTGAGGGAGGTGAGAGGGTGTAAAGCCCATGTGGGAGTAGGGATCCCCTCAACCCCTCCTACATCAGAAAGAGCAGCAGCCCAAATGAGCCCTCCATTGGTTTTGAATACACAGCTTAGTGAGTTTTACTCCTGCTTCCTCCTCCACACTGTGCTGGGGATCAGATGAAATAATCATCCAGAGCCAGGCGTGGTGGCCCATGCCTTTAATCCCAGCACTCGGGAGGCAGAGGTAGGAGGATTGCTGTGAGTTCAAGGCCACTCTAAGACTACATAGTGAATTCCAGGAGAGCCTGAGCTAGAGTGAAACCCTACTTCAAAAAAAAAAAAAAAAGAAAGAATGAATCACCCAAAAGGAGGGAGCAGCCACAGCTCAGGAGACCCCAGGCTCTGGCCCTCCAAAGTAGGAGAGAATGAAGGCTGAGAAGGAAGGAAATGCAGGTCTAAGGTTTCTCTGCATGGCTGGGAGGCCAGGAGAACTCAGACTGGGGTGTCTTTACCAGGCCCGTCTCCCACACATGGAAGCCTGGCCTGCGTAAGGCAGGGTCATTAGCAAAGGAGGCCCTCCCTTCTAGAGAGCTCTCAGACCTCCTCCCAGTTTCAGCACCAGTCCTTGCTGGCCACACACAGCCGCCCGCTACCTCACTGGAAGGCTGACTTCACCGTGTGGAGGCCAGGACCCTCTTGCCCAAGTTGAGCAAGTGTAGATCCAGCAGTGCGGCTCTGCCCTCGAAGGACCATGTCCCTTAAAGACAGCTCAGGGCAGACATGATACAGGACATGTCTGCAGCTGGGATCATGGCGAGGAGGGAAAGAACAGGGTGCAGTGGTGCCACGAGACTTGGTGTCACTAGAAAGGGGTGATGCCCAGGATCACGAAGGGCAGTAGGTTTGGAAACCTGCTACCTGTGCAGCACCTGTCATCTTCTGTGCACAGGTCTGGCACTTTCACTCTCAAAGCTTGCCTACCTGCTGCAGGGTCTGCCTCAGTGAGAACGGTGAAGTCGATGACACGAGAGGTGAAGTCGAAGGCTGTCTGCTGGCCGTTGTGGACCACTGAGATGCAGTGGCGGTCGCCGTAGCTAGCACGTGGCATGCCGCCCTGGAAGATGGTGAAGGGCAACCTGCAGACACAGGTGGGAGGTGGGCTGGGACTCCTGCACAACCTTGGACAGCGGCAAGCTGAGCCGGTAACTGGGACCTGCTGGAGCACACAGCAGTGACCAGCCTCTGTGGCACGGCCTGGGGCCTGGGAGAGGGGGGTGGGCAGAAGGGAGGCCAGTTTCAGGGTGACTGGAAGGGGTGGGATAGAGCCCCATCTCTTCCCAACTGCAACAGCCTAGGAGAACTTGGGGATGAGATGGGGCATCAGGTGTAGGAGTCTTGCAGCACCCCACTTCTTCAGAGTAGCTCCCTCTACTACCACATCAGGGCTCCCTTCTGAAGAAAGGGAACTGTGACTGACAGTGTGAAGCCCTGATGGGTATCAAACTGCTGGGAAGTTGGAAAGAAGGGGTAGAAATGGATTTTGCAAGAACTGAGCCACTGAGAGGCAGAAATGACAAAGCCACCTTCTCTCCCTTCCCTGAGTCCGAGACCCCTGATTGTTCTCCCTATGCGTCATACACCCAAGATGGACCCGGACAGTCTTCCTAGCCTCCCTGTGGAGAGTGGGAAGGACAAACACCAGTCCTTACCCCTGCTTGGTGGTCAGCCAGAAGATCTTGGTAATAGCTTTGCAAGGAAAGGGACCTAAAAGAAAACATGCTAGCTTGGCTTCCCACTCGTAGACATGTGTGGGTCCCCAGAGGCACAGATCCCTCATGTCTATACCACAAGTGCATGTGTGCTGAGGAAGCTGCCTCCAAGCAGTTCCCCGAGGATGATTTTACTTCTGAGTCCCATGTCCTACGTCCGCCCAGGAAAGACCAAAGGTTCTCCTCAGGTGGAAGTTGGAACCAGGCCCTACTGGGCAGGCAGAACACTGACCGTAAGGTATGGAGCTGCGCAGGGGCTCTGGGTGCTGGGTGTCACTCGATACGGGCCACTGGCAGTAGCTGCCATCAGAGTGGCAGGTGACAATGAGGCGTCCATCTCGCTGCCAGCTGACATTCTCCAGTTGCTTCATGGAAGAAGAGGAGAGAGCAACAGCCAAGATCAGGGAAGCGTCCCTAACGCCCATAGCCTGGGCCCTAGCACAGGACATATAGGCCACATGGGGCCTAAGAGAGTCACTCTCCCAGACACTACCGACCTGGTTGCTAAGGATATGGTAGAGCACACGACTGCCCTGAAGGTCCCAGATGACAATAAGGCCCCGGCTGTAGCCGATGATGATCTGGTTGGGGTCACGAGGGTGTTCTTGCAGAGCCTCCACCATCTCAAACACTCGCCGGTGGCGGGCCTCTTCTGGCAACCTAGGTGGGGAATACACACAGACAGGACAGTGATAAATAAATTCCAGGGGCTGGAGAGATAGCTTAGTGGTTGAAGCCAAAGGACCTAGGTTCGATTCCCCAGGACTCACATAAACCAGAAGCACAAGGTGATGCATGCGTCTGGAATTTGTTTGCAGGGGCTGTAGGCCCTGGCGTACTCATTCTCTATTTGCCTCTCTCTCTTTCTCTCAGATAAGTAAACAAATAAAATTAAATTAAAAAAAATCCTGGGCCTAGAGAGATGGCTCAGTGGTTGAAGGTGTTTGCTTGCAAAACCTACCACAACCCAGGTTTAATTCCTCAGCCACCCACATAGAAGTGGATAGGCATTTGATTGCAGCAGCTAGAGTCCTTTGCACATCCAGACCTACACATTTGCACGCACGTGGGTGTATGTGAACAAAAAAATTAAAAAAAAAAAAAAGAGTCACAGAGGCTGGCTGTGATGATGGGACATACCTGTAATCCCAGCACAGGAGACACTGAGGAAGCAGGATTATGAAACCAACAGGGGCTACGTACGGAAGGCAGCCTGCCTGAATTCCCCCCACCATAAACACACACCAGGGATGCAACGGCAAGTAACACAGTTATAAAGGCAAGAAGGAAGCTGGGCATGGTGGTGCCCACCTGTAATCCCAGCACTTGGGAGACTCCTCTAAAGCTGAGGTCAGTTTGATCTGCATAGCGAGTTCCAGGCCAGGTAAGGTTACATGGTGAGAAACTGTCTCTAAAAGTCCAAAAAAGTTAAAAAATAAAAATAAAAAACTAGCCAGGCATGGTTGTGCACTCCTTTAATCCCAGCACTCAGGAGGCAGAGGTAGGAGAATTGTGAGTTAGAGGCCACTGTGAGACTACATTGCAAATTCCAGGTCAGCCTGAGCTAGAGCTAGTCCCTACTTCGAAAAACCAAAAACACCAAACAAACAAACAAACAAACAAACAAACAAAAAAAAAAACCCACTAAACTAGCTGGAATCCCAGCACTCCAGAGGAGGCAAGAGATAGAAGGACCTCTCAGGTCAGGGCCAGCCTGGAACTTTACAGAGTGAGCTGCAGGTCAGCTTGGGCTACAGTGCGACCCTACCTCAAAAAACCAAAACACAAAAACTATATATATTTTTTGGTTTTTCAAGGTAGGGTCTCACTCTAGCCAAGGCTGACCTGGAATTCACAATCTAGTCTTAGGGTAGCCTTGAACTCATAGCAATCCTCCTACCTCTGCCTCCCAAGTGCTGGGATTAAAGGCGTGCGCCACTACACTCGGTTATTTTTTTTTCTTCCAGGTAGGATATATTTCACTCTGGCCCAGGCTGACCTGGAATTGACTCTGTAGTCTCAGGGTAGCCTTGAACTCATGGCAGTCCTCTACCTCTGGCCCCCAAGTGTTGAGATTGAAGGTGTATTTCCCCACACCTGGTTTGCTTGGGGTTGTGATGGCTGTTTTTTGTTGTCCTTCCCACCCCCGCGAGGAAGGGTCTCACTCTAGACCAAGATGACCTGGAATTCACTATGGAGTCTCAGGATGGCCTCCTATCTCTACCTCTGCTGGGATTAAAGGCATGCACCACCACCACCAAGCACCAGCTACTACTGTTTTTTTTTTTTTTTTTAAGTATTTTTATTTATTTATTTGAGAGCGACAGACACAGAGAGAAAGACAGATAGAGGGGGAGATAGAGAGTGGGTGCGCCAGGGCTTCCAGCCTCTGCAAATGAACTCCAGACATGTGCGCCCCCTTGTGCATCTGGCTAACGTGGGTCCTGGGGAATCAAGCCTCGAACTGGAGTCCTTAGGCTTTGCAGGCAAGCGCTTAACCACTAAGCCATCTCTCCAGCCCGGTTTGGTTTTTTTTGAGACAAGGTTTTCTTGTGTCCCATGCTGGCCTCAAACTTGCACCAATACCCCTGCCTCAGCTTGAGTGCTTGGATAATAGTCATGCACCACTGTGTTCAGCAGAAAGCACACCCCCACTACCACCACCATGGTGCGCTTTTTGAGACAGGGTCTTATGTAGCCCAAGCTAGCTTTGAACTTGATATGTAGCTGAGGTTGACCTTGAACTTCGGATCCTACTGTCTCTACCCTCCAAGTAATGAGATTACAGGTGGGCATCATCTTGTCCTTATGTATGTGAGGCAAGTATTCTACCAACTGAGCTACATCCACAGGGCCCTAAGAAGGGTATTCTTTGCGTCTGTGTGTGTGTGTGTGGGGGGGTGTGCACAAGTGTGTGCAGATGCATGTGCCCTGTGCAGAGGCTAAAGGAAGACGGGTCTCTCTACCACTCTTCTGCCTTACTTCTCACCAGACAGGGTCTCTCCCCAAACCTGGGACTCTTACTGCTTTGGGTTAGACTGGCTGACCAGGGATCTCATCTCTGCCCCACTCAGCACTCCGTGTGGCCACAGCCAGCTTTTTATGTGGGCACTGTGCATCAAGCTAGGCCCTCACACTTGCATAGCAAGCACTCTTATCAATGCAAAGCACATATTTACAGGGATTAAAATAGTTGGAAAATTAGATGATCTCCAACTTTTTGTGGAGCGGGGAGGGAGGAGAAAGGGACTGAGGGTGGAACCCAGGCCAGCACTTTCTACACACCACAGAAGCACCACAGACAGCACGGAGCCACAGCTCCACCTCTTTTTTTTTTTCAACTTATTTTAAAATATAGAATGCTTCACACATTTGCGTATCATCCCTGTGCAGGGGCCATGTTAATCTCGGCAATGTTCCAATTTCAGTGCACACACTGCCACAGCGGGGATCAGCCTCAGCCTCCTGAGTGCTCGAACTACATGCTGATGCTCAGCGCTATGCACGCATGCACGCGCACACACTCTACACTTCTAACCCTGTGTCTTTTGTGGTTATTTCCCCCAAAGGACAAAGGCCTTATCAATCATGAGACTTAAGGATGGCTAACATAAAAACCTAGAATAAGGGCTGGAGAGATGGCTTAGCAGTTAAGGTGCTTGCATGTGAAGCCTAAGGACCCAGGTTTGATTCCCCAGTACCCACATAAGCCAGATGCACAGGGTGACACACGCATCTGGAGTTCATTTGCAGTGGCTAGAGGCCCTGGCGTGCCCATTCTCTAATAAAATATTAAAAACAAAAACAACAACAACAACAAAAAAAGGCAAGCCAGGCAAGCCTAGGTAAGCCAGGCATGGTGGTGTGCATCTGTCATCCCAGCACTTGGGAGGTGGAAGTCAACGGATCAGGACTGTTCAAAGCCAGTCTCAGGTATATGGCAAGTAAGAGTTCAGCCTGGTCTATGTAAGAGCGTGTTGCAAAACCCCATAAAATGAAAATAGAATAATAAATAATTATACATAAAGTAATGTAATGAAACTAAAAAGAGAACGAAAACAGATTAGTAGGTGGGGTTCCCAGACACTCTAGCCTCTCCCTGACTTAGCTGTGGCCAGCTTACCAGAGTGAGGCTACTCTTTGGCAGGGCCACTTATGGAGGAACAGGTCCTCCCAATGTCCTGTCCATAGGCCTGGCCCTGGCTGAGCTCCAGCCATCCTGCATACTGCTATACTCTGACCTCAGGCATGCTGTCCTGGCCCAGCAGGAAAAACACAGGGTTTGTATTCAATGGGACCCCACCCCACATAAGAACCCTCCCAACTAAGGAATGTCCAAGCTGGATGAATGGGCCCTGCTTCTTCACTGAAGACAAGGAGAGCCCAGAACTGTGTGTCCCGAGCCTGGTCCACAGCCCTCCAGGCCAGGTCCCAGCACCCCAGCTTCCTCCCTTGCAACTGCGCACACTCCACCACTTCAAACTTGGCCCCACAAGCTCTTGAAACCCTTTCATCTCCCTCTGTACCCCAAGAGCAACTCTGACTCCCTCTATAGTTGGACCCGTACTCAAGTGGCAAAGCCTCTGGAACAGGCTCAGCAAACCTCTAGGCTGTGGCTGTCTGGGCTTTGCAGCCACAGCAATGGCTCATGAATGGAAGCTTGGTGCATGAGGCAGCAGAAGCTGGCCCAGCTCATGACCACTGCGGAGCTCTTGGGACTTGTGGCCTCAGTGCAAAGGACACTGGACTAGAAAGGAGCTGCTGGGGTTACACTGTCATCTTGTGCCTCACCTTTATTTTATTTTATTTTTAATTTTATTGGGGGGGGGGGGAGAATGGGAGTGCCAGAGCCTTCAGGCACTACAGACAAACTCCAGACGCATGCACCACCTTGTGCATCTGGCTTATGTGGGTCCTAGAGAATGGAACCTGGGTCTTTTGGCTTTGCAGACAAGCACCTTAACCACTAAACCATCACTCCAGCCCTATTTTTATGTTTTACTTTTGAGTTTTTTGGAGATAAGCAGTCACTTTAGCCAAGGCTGACCTCGAACTCATGGTGATCTTCCTACCTCTGCCTCCTGAGTGCTGGGACTAAAGGCATACGCTACCACGCCCAGCTCCCTTACCTTTAAATGAGGTGACAAATTACCCCCAAGACCTCTTTTTTGTGCTATGTTAGCAATACATGGTGTGACAGATTCTCAACCTTGGAACAAGTGGAAAGCTGAGGTCTTTCTGTCCTCACAGACTGCAGGACAGAAACAATAAACTGAGCCATAACTGGGACCCAAGGGAGACGGGCTGACCCACTCGAGGTGTCAGGAAGCTTACCACTGCAGCACGACTTCAGAGCTGATGGTCCTGTCATCCAGCAGGCGGAAGCCTGGCAGCTGTACCACAAACACATTGCCACTCTCGGTACCCAGGTAGAGCAGCTCTTGTGAGGAGTGAGGCAGGACCACGGTGATCTGTGTGGCACTGGGGGCAGCCCTGCAAATGGAAGAAAGATGCCTGTCAGCTGGCTGGTGTCCGAGCAGGGACCACCCTGGGACAGGATCCCCAGCTCCTGGCTGTCTTCCCCAACCCCAGGAGGATAGGCCCATGAAGGCCTTTAACATCTCCGGAGCATCTCAGGCTGGGATAAACGCAGTTATTTTCTGCCAAGGTAAGAAGTGAAGGCAAGAAAAGTGTCTCGGATCCTTGCACAGTGTGGCTCCAACACATGCCAGGCACTGTCAAGGGTGCAATAGCCCGCTCTGGAGCTGAGAGCAAGGGTAGAGTTGGGCTGGAAGAAAAAGGGGAACACCACTGTCCTCACCCTGGGGGGCCACGCAGTACAAAGCTCTCTTCTTCCTGCAGCTCTGACACCCCACCCTTGACCTTCAGGCTCCACAGGTGCAGGCTGTTGTCATCCAGCAGGGTGACCAGCTGGCACTAGGAAGAGAATGGGGATTCTAGAGCGTTGTTTCATTAGACACAGAGAGCCAACATTCTCCAGTGCCTCGTGACCTAGGACAGCCCAGCCTGTTTCAAGGAACCCCAGGACCAAAAGTCCCCTGCAGGGGAAAAGGGAATAGCTCCTGGTCACACTACCTTTCTGGAAGACATGAGGGTAAGAAGGGCAGGCAAAGGACTGGAGAGATGACTCAGCTGGGTAAAATGCTCGCCACACAAGCTTAAAGACCCGAGTTCAGACCCCCAGCACCCACAAATATGCAGGGTGAGGTGGCGTATGCCTGTGAAGAGGCAAAGATAAGGCTCCCCGGAGCAAGCTGCCTAGCTCGACTAGCTGGGTGGGTGAGCTCTGGGTCCAGTGAGAGACCTACGCCTCAGTAAGGTGGAGAGCCACTGAGGAAGACACCCAATGTCACACACACGTGCACCTGTACATGTGGATCCACACACATACATACATGCAGAGTGGACGCAAGAAATAAAAGTAGAGGGGGCGATGAGGTGGCCCTGTTCTTCTCCATCACCCCCCCCCCCCAGGCCAAGCACTCACCTGGCCAGGCAGGAAGTGAATCTGTATCACAGCGTTGTTCTCCCGGTGGAGTCCCATGAACTCCACCCCTGGGGCACCAAAGCTACGAGAAAGCTCAGGAAAACTTCAGAGAGCTTGACACCCCACCCACCCTCAGCGGCGGGCTCTATGGTCCAGGTGGCAAGAAGTGCACACAGGGAGGGGCCTACCTGTCTAGGGGCATCCAGCCAGCAACCTAACCCTCAGAAGAATTTCTCCAGTTGGGCAGGTGAGGGGCAATTTTCCAGAAAGGTAAAGAAAGTATTATCCTGGCAACTGTTAGGGCACCCTCTTCCATGGTAACATGAGCTATGATAGATAAGACTCACAAGTTCTCACCTGGTGGCACCTGTGAGAACACGGGGAGGAGGGGGGAAGTTATCCCTATCAGCTTTAGCCTGAGTCTTGGCACCAGGGATTGGCAACCAGGATATGACCATGGCTGGCAATGATTAACCAGCTGGGGATCACAGGTTGGGTTGGAGCAGGACCTGGGTGTATGCTAGCCCAAACACCTGACACCTGTACCCTCACCCATGCTATGACAGAAGGAGGGGTTCACTAGGAAGGAGGTGCCAGCTGAGCTCCCCAAAGCGAACCCTTGTCTCTCAACTCCCCTAGGACACTGAGACAGAAGGTACAGATCAGACAACACAGGGTTGTCTAGGACTCACGGCCAAGCCCAGACTAGCTGGAGAAGTCAATGGAGCAGGTCTTCTGGAACGACAGGCTTGACTCCAAAACCACACAGACCCCCAGCCACCTAGGAGCAGTGCTTTTGACAAAAAGGGCAACAAACTGGACAAGGTCTAGTCACAGACCAGGGAGGGCCTGTCCCTACCAAGCAGGGTCCATTCCCTTCTCAGGGGAGTGTGGGCCACCCTGGGGCTGCTTCACCACCTCCACTGGTGCAGAGCCCTGGGCCAGTCCACTCCAGCCTTTTCCGGAGTCAAGGGGTAAACAAACACAAGTGCTTCTTGGCCAGACACTGCCTCCTCTCACTGCCTTCAGGGCAGACTCCTGAGTGTATATCTGAAAACCTCCAAGAGATAAGAGGGGTCATCTAAAGCCTGCTTTCTGTAGGGGAGTGGGTAAATTGAGGGCAGCAAGGGAACAAGGCCCAGGCCTCCCTAGAGATGTGTCACAAGAGCCCAAAGGAGGATCTGAAAGGTATCCTCTAGGCTCCTGACCCACTGGCCACTCACGTACACAATGACAGGACACAGCCATCAGGCCCTTCTCTGGGACCTCCCGCCCTCAGTATAGGTCCCTTCCTAAACAGGTGTTTGCCCCCGCCCCCCACACTCCATCAGGGCAGAAGGAGAAGACGCTGAGGCCAGCCCCCCAGGGCCTCAGGCTGACTCCTGGGACCTCCAGCTGTAGGTGAGGAAGGGCCAGTGAAATATACCCACCGTTCCCCCTCTAAAGAGCACACCATTCGCCATGCCATTTCCTCTGCCCCTCTTAGCCCAACTGCCCAGGAGCACATGGGGAAAGGCAGACCTCCATGCCCCCGGCCCCTTGTGGTGGCATTGGAAGGATACAGCTTGACAGCTCCTGAGCGGGTGCCGATGGCCAGGATGCGCAATGAGGGGCTGTAGCCGAGGGCGCTGGGCTGGTGTGGGAAGCCATGTTCCACTGTCTGCAAGGAGAGCCATGCAGGTGAGGCAGACCCTATGCCTCACAGAGCCAGCCCAGCAGAAAGCAGGGATTTTGGGACCTCCTTAGGGTGTCAGAGCTAAGGCCACCCACTGCCCATCCCCGCAGTCACCACACTTGCAACTCACCCGTCCCCGACACCATGCAGGCCAGGAATGTGTGCTCCTGCCGAGAGCACACACCAGTCCTCCCAGCCCTGTAGCTAGGAGGCCTTAGGACATGCAGGGAGGGTGGCCCCCTGGAGACACTGTCCCTCCCTCAGAAAAGAAGCCTGCTGTTGCCTCAGTTCCAGGTCCACTCTGTGGCTTGAGGGCATCCCAGTATCTCTGCCTGGCTCTGACCTCTCTAAGGTCTCTCATCCCTAAGTTCTCATGAGTCCTGGAGGATTGTTACAGGTACACAATTCTTTTTGTTTAAGAGAAACAAAAGGTTTTGCCATGTAGCCCAGGATAGCCTCCAATTCATGGCAATCCTCTTGCCTCACCCTCCTGTGTTCATTCCTTACTGCAGAAGTGATACCTGTATACTGTAGAAAACTTGAATACATGAAAAAAAAATCCAGCCAGGCTTGATGGTTTCACGCTTTTAATCTCAGCATTTGGGAGGCAGAGGTAGGAGGACTGCTATGAGTTCGAGGCCAGCCTGAGAGTAGGTTGTGAATTCCAGGTCAGCCTGGGCTACAGCGAGACCCTACCTCTTAAAAAACCTCAACTACATAGCAAGTTTGAGGCCAGCTTGGGCTACAAGAGAGACTTCTGCACTTGCTTGCAAAACCTGCTGACCCAAGTTCGATTACCCAGCACCCATGCAGAGGCAGACACAAGTGGCACACACACACACATACATGTGCACATGTACAAATAAAGTGAAAACAAAAACAAAACTAAAAAATTACCAATACTCCTGTAGCTGGAAGAAATTCTTGCTAGCTTCTTGGCACTTAGCGTTTGAGTCTCTGCACATATATGCATTATTTTGTTTGTTTGATTTTGGTTTTTCAAGGTAGGGTCTCACTCTAGCCCAGGCTGATCTGTATTTCACTCTGTAGTCTCAGGCTAGCCTCAAACTCACAGAGTACCTACCTCTACCTCCCAAGTGCTTGGATTAAAGGGGTGTGCCACCACACCCAGCTAAGCTTCGCTGTTTTTCCTTAAGTCTTGCAACACTGAGAATGGAGTCCAGGGTCTCACACCTGCTGGGTAAATGTTCTACCCCGGAGCTGTGTACGGACATTTAAAAACAGATGTGGGCTTCAGATAAGGCTTAGTGGTTAAAGCACTTGCCTGCAAAGCCTAAGGACCCAGGCTCGATTCCCTAGTACCTACATAAACCAGATGTACTAAGTGGTATATTCATCTGGAGTTTTTTTTTTTTTTTTTTTTTTTGCAGTGGCTAGAGAGCCTGACACACCCATTCTCTGCCTCTCTCTCACACACAAATATTTTTAATTAAAAAACAAACAAAACAACAACAACAAAAAAAACAGGGATGGAGAGATGGCTCAGCAGTTAAAGGTACTTGCTTACAAAGCCTGATTCCCCAGTACCCATATAAAGGCAGATGCACAAAGTGGCACATGTATGTACAGTTTGCAGTGGCAGGAGGCTCTAGCACATCCATACTCTCTCTTGCTCAAAAAAACCCAAAAACCCAGATGTGACTGGCATTTCATACGTGTGTAGCTCTGCAGCCCGTCTCTTCATTTGGAGTCATTCCATGTTGAGAGGACATTTGTGGGTGCATATGGGCACGTTTGGTATGAGTGCTGATGTGCGCCTGCCATGGCATCTGGAGGTCAGAGGACGGCTTCTTCGTCCTCCAGCTCATTTGAGGAAGGGTCTATCCATGTTGCTCACAGTGGCATTCACTAGGCTAGCTGCCTGGCAAACTTGTCCCTGTGTCTGTCTGCCTCCCTACCTCCTCACTGCAGGCACACTGGGATTCCAAGACACCCACCAGTGTCTGGCTTTTTATGTGGGTTCTGGGGACCCCAACTCAGGTACAGGAGTGCACAGCAAGCCCTTCACTACACTGCTCTGTACCCCACTGTGGTTTTGAAATGACTGAACAGATGGAGAACGCTCCCAAGGTGGAGCAGCCTCACTCACAGGGCCTCTGTTGTGACATACTTAGTCTGATTTTAGAACTTCTGCAACGCCAGCTGCCCTGGCGATGAGAACCAAACTCCTGTGCTTGTCTGCAGTTTTGGGTGTTTCCTGAGGCAGCTGAAAGGGTATGTATGCAAACATTCCAAATCCACAGCATCTTCCAAAAGGTTTAAAGTTCTACTTCTCAATCAACTAACCCATGCCCACCTCAGGGGACAGCGATCCCAGACCTGGGTTAGAGCAGAAACTTACAGGCTCCCACCCCCTCCCCGCCCCCCTGAGGTAAGGTCTCACTCTAGCCCAGGATGGCCTGGAATTCACTATGTAGTCTCAGGGTGGCCTCGAACTCATGGCAATCCTCCTACCTCTGCCTCCAAGTGTAGGGATTAAAGGCGTGCACCACCATGCCCTGACCTTACAGGCTTTTTAAAACAAAATTTCTATGTGAAAGAACACGTATGAGAGGGAGAGGAAGGGGGGAGGGAGGGAGGGAGGGAAGGAGAGAGAGAGAGAGAGAGAGAGAGAGAGAGAGATATGAGATATGATTGATTTTGATTGGGCATGCGCCACAGCCTCTTGCCACTATAAACAAGCTGTAGATGTATGAGGCACTTTGTGCATCTGTCTTTATGTCGTTACTGGGGGAATTGAACCTGGGCAAGCAGACTTTTTTGTAAGCAAGCACCTTAACCAAGGAGCCTTCTACTCAGCTTGGGGTTCTTTGTTTTCTTTCTTTCTTTCTCTCTCTCTCTTTCTTGTTTGTTTTTCAAGGTCGGGTTTCACTCTAGCTCAGGCTGACCTGAAATTCACTATGTAGTCTCAGGGTGGCCTCAAACTTATGGTGATCCTCCTACCTCTGCCTCCTAAGTATTGGGATTAAAGGTGTGCACCACCATGCCCGGCTTTTTCTTTTCTTTTCTCTCTTTTTTTTTTTTTTCAAGATAGGGCCTCGCTCTAGCCAAGGCTGACCTGGAATTCATTATGTAGTCTCAGGGTAGCCTTGAACTCATGGCAATCCTCCTACCTCTGCCTCATAAGTGCTGAGATTAAAGGTGTGCGCCACCACGGCCAGCCCCGGGCTTCTTTGCAGAAAGAGATGAGCCTGGCTGGCAACTGCAGATCCAAGAGCACAGCAAATTTGGGGCCCACATCTCCCTGCCAGTACAGCCTAGCAGAGCTCGGTCCAGGGGTTCATAGAAGGCAGTCAGGCTGAGAGGAAAACTAATGACTGCCTACTTGGGGGATCCTAGAGGCTGAATGGGGAGGCAGGAATACAGTCTGCTCTGCAAATGGCAGTACCTGGATGGGAGGGCGGGGAGAGAAAAGACCCAGCAGGAGCCCCAGTCAGCCCAGGTCCCTGTTCAGCTATGTGGAAAATGCAGGGCCTGGAAAGCCCAGGGCAGATAGTGAGCGTCTGGAATGTAAACATTTCCCAGGAAAAGGAGGGCTAAGAATGGACAGGCTGGGTGGGTCAAGCTCCCCCAGGGGCCTGGCTAGGCCTCAGCCAGCTCCAGGTTGCTGGGACCCCCAGGAAGTCAGCTGCCAGAGCCCAGGAGAAAGCTTCTGAACCAGGAGCATTCTTCCCATTATCACCACCACCCGTGGCAGCAGCAGCTGAAGGCAAGGGCTTGTGGAATGTGGCATTTGTAGGGTACTGGAGGAAATGACTTCAGGAGTTTGGGGGCCAGTAGAAGGTCTCACATTCTGAGCCGCCCATGACATTAGCAATGAGGTAAGTGCAGTCACTGATCATCTGCAACGTGACAAGGGCTCTATCAAGGAGCAGATTTTTAAGTTTTCCTTAATTAGTTTAGATGTAAGAATGGATATATTAACTGGGTGTGGTGGTACATGCCTATAACTTTGGCCCCTGTAAGGTGAAGCTATAACACTGAGTCCCAAGTTAGCATGGGTTACATGAGACCCTCTCTCACAAAAACAGGAAAAGGAAGGAAGGAGGAAGGAAGGAAGGAAGGAAGGAAGGAAGGAAGGAAGGAAGGAAGGAAGGAAGGAAGGAAGGAAGGAAGGAAGGAAGGAAACAAAAAATTTTAGATAATCAGTTCAGTTATTGGAAAATTTTCAAGTGTACCTGGAACAACTTAAAATCCAAAAAGGGGGGCTTGGAGACATGGCTTAGTGGTTAAGCGCTTGCCTGTGAAGCCTAAGGACCCCAGTTCGAGGCTCAATTCCCCAGGACCCACGTTAGCCAGATGCACAAAGGGGCGCACACATCTGGAGTTCATTTGCAGTGGCTGGAGGCCCTGGCACACCCGCTCTCCCCTCTCTCTCTCTCTCTCTCTCTCTCTCTCTCTCTCTGTCTGTTGCTCTCAAATAAATGAAAATAAAAATAAATATTTTTTAAAAAATCCAAAAAGGGCAGGTGCTGGAGCTGGACCTGAGCAGCTCATTGTTTTCAACTGCTAATGTCCTAAACTTTTTCTTTTTGTTTTTTTGAGGTAGGATCTCACCCTAGCCCAGGCTGACCTGGACTAAGTAGTCCCAGACTGGCCTCAAACTCATGGTGATCCTCCTACCTTTGCCTCCCAGTGCTGGGATTAAAGGCGTGGGCCACCACACCCGGCTCTCCTGAACTTTTTTTCCTTCTCCTTTTAAAAGGACAGGAGAGCTCCGCGTGGTGCACACGCCTTTAATCCCAGCACTCAGGGAGGCAGAGGTAGGAGAATCTCCATGGGTTCGAGGACACCCTGAGACTCCATAGTGAATTCCAGGTCAGCCTAGGCTAGAGTGAGACCCTACCTCGAAAAACAAGAAAACAAACAAACAAACAAACAAAATATATATATATATATATAAAATAAATTTATTTTATTTATTTATTTATTTTTGTTTTTTTGTAGTAGTCTTGCTCTAGCTCAGGCTGACCTGGAATTCACTATGTAGTCTCAGGGTGGCCTCAAACTCCTGGCAACCCTCCTACTTCTGCCTCCCAAGTGCTGGGATTAAAGGCATGCGCCACCACGCCTGGCTGTTTTTATTATTACTAGATATGGACATATTTTGTATGTTAACATCCCCTGTTGGTACCATCCTTTCCCTCCCCCCTGCCCCTTTTCTGAAGAGGCCTCCCTCACTGGGGATGCAGGTCAACCCCATGGGGACTGTGGGTCATGCACTGTGGGGGAGGGGCAGAGGCAATGTCTGTGCAAAATGTCCCAATTTGTGGCTCTAACAATCGTTCTACCTCCTCTTCTGCAAAGTATTTCCTCATTTTCTTTAGGGTCTTGGGGACACTGCTGATCACCGGTCCCTGCCATCCCCTCCCCCTCTTCCAAGGCTAGTTTAGAAAAGGAACCCAGAGGAGGGACGGGCTGATCTCAAGGGTTTACTGGCTAGCGAGTCAAGCTCTAGGTTCATGGGAGATGCTGTCTCAAAGAGCAAAAGTGGAGAACAAGCGACACACAGGTGAACATGTGCACACAAACACATGTGTGTGCAAATTAAAAAAAATAAGGCGCTTGGTCAATCCACTCTGCCCTGACCCGTACCTCCCAGCTCATCACCAGGATGAAACCCAGAACTGCCCTGGGCAGGCTGTCATTCATCCTTGGACTGAACTTGAGGCATCTGGGGAAGACAACAGAGGCCACCTGACAGTGCCAGGAAGGCTGCTCCCCTCCCACCGCTGACTTCCTACTAAGGCTGTCAGCTTTCTGGGACCAAGGCTCCTTCAAGAGCAAAATAAGGGGCATAAACTCCACTCCAACAACTCTCTGGACAGGACCCAAGAAAGTGGGCTCAGATGTATATAGTGGGGCTCCAGGGGATTCCCCAATTCAGGGCACACTAATAAGATCCACCGAAGTGCTGAATCAATGCTGCAACTCAGGAAGCAAAAAACAGGCCTGAACACAGGGAGCCCAGTGGGCAGTGGGTGTGAGGGACTCCAGGGCCCTTGCTAGGACAGAGAGGAGGGATTTGGCAGCGAAGTTGATAGAGCCAAGGGAAGGGACAGGGAAGAGTGTGAAAGCCAGAGTGTGTCCTAGGGAAACCAGGTAAAGGAAGGAAAACTAGCCCTGCCCTGCCACTGATGTCCCCAAACCTTAGTGCCCTGCCCACACCCTACCACCTAATGCCCCTTTAGGCCTCGGTGCCCTCAGATCCACCAGGTCTACCTATGCAGTGACTCCCTTGCATCTTGTTCAGGCTCCTGGAAGGGGGAGTGAGGATGGCCTCGTTCAAGGAAGGCACCCATATGGCACAGGGCTGCCTTGCTAGGAGACCTTCAGGGCACAGGGAAACCCTGGGCCATTCCCACAGTGGGAAGCGCATGGGACTGCGGGCATAGCCTTGGGGGGGGGGGGCAGGAGAGTGGGATTCCCAGACCCACCTTCCTGACCTAATACCCCAGAGAACTCCAGCTCAGGATAAAAGGAGGAGAGGCCCAAAGCTTGGCAAGCCCTGGGCCTACCTTCCACCCACCTCAGGAGCCCTGTCCTGCTACCTGGGCTCAGGTGACCTCCGCCCAGGGAGAAGAGAATAAGGAGCTCTTTTGACAGGGGCTGGGGAAAGGAGAGCAGAGATTCCCAGTGGCTGCCAGATTGCAACATTAGCTGGTGTGCGAAAGAAAAGCCCCTAGTCCTCACCCAGGCTCCAGGCCCCAGGGTGAGGTCCCTGGAAGGGAAGGGAGCCAGCGAGAACCCCCTCTAACACACACGGCCTTCAGGAACTGGAGATTCCTGTGTCAGGGGTTAGGAAGGGGGCAAGGCAGGGACCAGAGAGCCCGGGGAGGCTGCCCAGGGCCACGGGGCACACCCACCTGGCCAGCAGGGTGGCTCTACCAGATTCTGGGTGTGGTCAGGTCAGATTTCTGGTCCTGGCAACCTGGCCCTCCCTGTGAGGCTGTCACCTGACACCAGGAGCCCAGCCATGCAAAAGCCAAGACAAAACCATCTGGACCTGGACTGGGGCACCTGGTCAGAACACACTGTTCGGCGCATAAGCGGGTGGGAGGTAGGCTGGGCAGGAAGGGCCTGGGCAGGGCCTCTGCAGCAGCACAGGACTGCCACCGAGGCCTGCTTACCCGTGGGTGCGGCCGATCACATGTGCCAGGGGTGCAAGCAGGTTGCAGGCAGAGTTCAAGGAAGGGGTTTCACCTTGACTGGAAGGCTCCTCTTACCCCTGGAGTCATATCAATCCCACACAGGCCCTTTGTTTGGTCCTCAGCAGCCCTGTGCAGCACTGATCTATCTCCCTAATGGGCCTGGGGACCCGCCGCATGTGGTGACTGTCAACTTCACAAGTGAAGAAGCGAGGCTCCAAGTGGCAAAGTCACTGTCCCTGGATCACACAGCCAGGTAGCAGATGGAACAGGGATGTCCCATCTACACCCAATGCCCTTGGGGATCTGCTCAGGCTGTGCAAGCCCTGAGGCCTCAGTTTCCTCACCTGTTGTGTGGGGACAACACCCATCTGTGAGTTGTCTTGGGGATGAGGCCACGACAGGCGCTCGTGTGCCCGGTACCATGCAAAGCAATCACAGTCCCTCAGCATGCCAGCCCAGGAGTAGGGAATGTTGTGATGTCTTTTTTTCAGATAAGGAAAAGGACAGCAGGCAGGCTAAGTAATGTGTCCGTGGCCACACAGTAAGAAGGTGGTGGCTGAGCCAGGATGGAGGCCCAGGCTGACTGGCTCCAAGTCCCTGTGCCTAACCACTGCAATTCCTAGTCCTGACACCTGGCATCCAACTCTTGCTGTGCTGACCTTATTTCCCTGGCAGCCAGCCCTTCTTCTGGTCACAGTCACAATTCTTGCCCAGGTACATGTGGCCCTCGGGCAGTTCCTGCTGTGAGGCATCCTGCTGGAATGGGTTAAAGGAATCTGGTAGAGGTGGGAGGAAAAGGCCTAGAACTGGCTTAGAAGCTGGTACTTGTGAACCATTTTAGGTCCAGTCTGTGACGTGCCACGGCTTCACTGCCATGCCCCACCCCCGCAGCATCAAGCCCTACAGCCAGGCCTTCAGGACGTAGCTCTCAGAAGTGGTTCCCTGGTGCAGACACCCTGCAGAGCTGACCCTTGCCTAACTGCGAACAATTCCTGCATCTAGCCTACACAAGCACACCACCTGCCACTCAAGATCCAACCTGGTGCATTCACTGTATGCAGGACACACGCTCACCTTGAAGGCCCTCAGATTCAACCCTGGACCAGTAACACCTGTAAGAGCCAGGCTATATGATTAGCCATGGATGTAAGTGTATGGCCCTCCAGTGTATGATGGACCTGTTTAGTCCTCACCCAAACAAGGGCAGCTTCTAACATCATTACCATTCTAGGAGTGAGTTGCCTGTTGTGGCCACGCAGTGAATGAAACAGGTAACTAGGTAGCGGTAGCCAGCCAGGTGCTAGAGTCAGATGCCTCGCTGTGAATACAGATCATGCTGTACGTGCCCATCCTGTCCTAATCCAAACAAACCATTTCTCTCAGAAGTGTCCTCCCCTCCAGCACCTGACATCACTATCCACACAGGCCAGAGACCCCAGGGTTGTCCTGAACACCCAATGTCCATCTCCTTCCTTGCCCACTGTCTTCTCTTCCCCATACCACATCTATTACCAGGTGTCGGCAATCATAAGCCCTAAATATTTCCCAGTTGTAGGGGTTCTCAACCAGGAGCAATTTTACCCCCAGGTAACACCTGGCAATGTCTGGCGACGTCACATTTGGGCAGGAGCATGACTGGCAGGCATCTGGTCAGAAACAGGAATGCTGCTAAACACCCTGCAATGTCCAAGACAGTCCTGAGAGCATAGCTGGCCCCAGAGGTCACCCGTGTGGAGGCTGGGAATCCCTGCTCAGGTCATGCTTTGGCCTCATGCTGGGGCTCTGGATACGATCCAGTCACAGCAAGGTCTCCTAACTGCTCTGAGCTTAGTGGAACAGCAACCTGAATCAGCTCTTCTAAGCTGCCAGTGGGACACTCTCACTCTACCCAGGTCCCCAGGTTACAGCCTCCCCTCAGCCCCACAGGCCCAGGGTAAGCCGGGGGTGAAGCTCCCATGAGCAGGGCCATCCTGGTCCCAAATCCTCCAGGATCTGGCCTCACCTTCCAATCACACCCTTCAGCTTTCTCCACACTCCCAGAGTGTCAATGAGAGTCTCCCTGGCTCCCTATTCTCCTCCCTACGCTGAGCTTCTCCCTCCTCTCTACTTCCGAGACTAAACGGCAGGCCACCAGCCCCTGCCCTCCCTTAACCTTCAAGGACAAAGGCCTTACCATCCAAGTCCCACAGCTCCAAGCCTTGGGCTATAGATACAGTAGGTTAGGGTTGAAAGGAAGGAGGCATGCAGAGGAGGCCAGAAAAACTCCAGGGTCTCCCCGTCCCTGTTACGAGGCCCAGGGATGAGGGAGACATGCTTGGGACCACCAGGGTGGGCAGGAGAGATGTTGAGGAAGACTCCTCCACCCTAGCTGCTTCCTTCCCAGCCTCACCCATGACACAGAGAGGAACTTGGGGCGGGGGTTCAGTGCTTTGCTAAGCCTGTCTGTCCGGTTTCTGCTGGAATTGGCACCTTTTCTAAGTGAGAGATCTTAGCATCACCAAGGGTGATAGAGGCAACTGGGGAGGGGGATGTCACACTGGCCTGCTGGTGAGTACTGAGGTTCTAAGCCTCACACATAGGCCCAAATTTTACCTCCCTCAGGAGCAAGAGCAACAAACTCCAGGTTCTGAGACTGCCTCTTTCCCAGCACCCGCACTCCACTGCCTATAGCCCAAAAGCAAGCCGGAAAAAGAAGCAGTCACTTACAAAGACCCCAATCCCAGAGGCAGATGTCCTTATGAAAAGCTCACCAACCGGGCATGGTGGCACACACCTTTAATCCCAGCACTCGGGAGGCAGAGCTAGGAGGATCACTGTGAGTTCAAAGCAACCTTGAGACTACAGAATGAGTTCCAGGTCAGCATGGACTAGAGCCAGACCCTACCATGAAAAACCAAAACAAACAAACAAATTCCCCATAATACCTTCTCCCATAGGGTAAGAAAGCCAGAGGAAAATGTCAGGGCATGCTGGGCCCCTCACCCAACTCTCCTGACACAGCAAGATCTGGAAGGCACCTCCCAAACAAACAAAGGATAGACAGACAAATACACACCCCAGCAGCTAAGGCTCCTAGACCACTGACCTTACCACGGAAGCTAGCCTGTTCATTGTCAAGTGTGTTAACAAGCCTAGAGCGAGGTGATGGGCAGATACCTCTCAGATTGTTAACAGGCAAAGGTGGATTTGAACCTGGCGAGCTTCCTTCAGAACTCTCAAACCACCACCACCAACAGCAACTGAAGAGAATTCAACCATCCAAACACCCATCAGTTCCTCTGTGGGACAGTGGAGCCCAAATTGAAGCTCCAAACATAAGCTTCCTGGCGGGCAGGCTTGGGCTTGAGTGAGATCCTACCTCAAAAAAATAAAGGAAAAAAATGAAAAGATAAGTAAGAGACAGCTTAGCAGTTAAGGCATTTGCCTGCGAAGCCTAAGAACCCAAGTTCAATTTCCCAGTACCCACGTAAGCCAGATGCACATGGTAGTGCATGCGTCTGGAGTCCATCTGCAGCGGCTAGAGGCCCTGGCATGCCCATTTTCTCCCTCCCTCCCTCCCTCTCTCCTAAATAAATAAATATTTAAAAAATTATTTTTAAAAAAGGCAGGTAAGGTGGCGCATGCCTTTAGTCCCAGCACTTGGGAGGCAGAGATAGAAGGATTGCTGTGCGTTCAAGGCTACCCTGAGACTACATAGGTCAACCTGAGCTAGAGACTCTGCCTGAAAAAAACCAAAAAATAAAAATAAAAAATAAAAAGTCAGAATTCCACCCATGGGCATGCCCTGGAGGTTCAGACTCCCCAGGGAAGAGCACCATAATGCTCCCCTTCCTGCGATGGGGGCAGACATCAAAGCAGAGGAAGAAAGTTAATTACCCCCAAACTGCTCCAGATTGCTGGGTGGCAGTGGCCAGGAGCTAATAAGCCACAACTCAGTCTTTACAGGCCTGTGTTGTCTCCCGGGGCAGACCAGTAGAGCTCCTGAGCCTTCAAGAGCAGCTCTAGACAGACAGATGCCACTTCCAGCCCATTCCCCTTTCCCCCAGGTTAGGGCCTGCAAGGCAAGCTACCTTTTCCTGTGGGGTAGTTTCAGGAGGAAGGGACAGTCAGGCATGGCATGGGAAGGCACTAGCATCGCGGGAGTACTACTGCATGTTAGAGTTCACTGTCCTTTCTTCTTTCCGATCCCCCGGCCTCCTTGGCAGCCCTGTGACAAGGCAGGCAGGGTCAGTTGCTCTACGCCCATTTTACAGGTGGAAGGACAGAGGCTTGATGGGGTCATTGGAGAGGTACACAGCCAGTGTAAGACTCGGAATAAGGAGCTCCAACTCCCAAGGCCAGCGGCCCTTTCTGTACTCCACTTTCAAAGTCAGTTTCCCTTGAGCCCTTTCGGGCAGTGCCAAGTGTGGACCTTCACTCCCTCTCCCCAGCCTAGCCTGTGGGGAAGAAGCCCTGCTTCCCTTCACTTACCTTGTTAAACTGGAACAGGTCTCGCTTTAACCTCTCCCTCATGGGGTCGTGCCCTGCTCTGAGGAACCTTCTCATCTTGCTTAGTTCGCAGCCTCTGCCAAAGACCTGGGGGAAACCAAAGCAGTCTTTGAGCTCGGGCCCACAGCCACCCAAGTCCTGAGGTGTTCCTGTGTGCCCGGCCCTGGCCTCTCTCTATTGGAGGCCAGCTTCACGGGTAGCTCCTGCGCTCCATCCACCGAGTGGTCCCCGACAGGAAGTGAGAGTGGGCTTGGTACCTGGAGGCCTGGACCTGTCCCTGCCCGTCCGTTTAGTTCTCTAAAGCCACCATATATAATGGGAGCAGGAGCGGCTGGAAGAAGCTATTTAGCTTGGCTTTATAGGAACAAGGAGGGCCACAGGCCCAGAAGTTAATTGGCTTAATTGTTAACCTGTTTTCTGAAAAACCATAAAATCCCAGAAAGGGAAACTTCACAAGCCTCCCTTATCCCTTAGAGCCAGTGAGAAGGCAGAGGAAGCAAAGGCTGTCCCAGGGAACTCAGAGCCCCAACAGAGCAAGGGGGCGGGGCGGGAGAGGGCCTGGCCCGAGGAGAGGCCTGGGGCGATTCCAGGCCAGAGCCCAGCAGGAATACTGGGCTGAGGGCTTCCAGCTCTAGTCCTCACAACTCTTGCCACTTCACTTAGGCTGGCATTGGCACCGGAGCCCCAGGTCTAATTCCAAGAGGCTGCTGGGGTCTCTGGCTCTATCAGTTCCAGCTCCCTGGGCTGTGATGGGATACATCTAGAAAGGCTCCTTGTCAGATGTTCATGGTAGCACATGCAGCCAGAACACTTGGTGGACAAGAGGATCACAATTCTAGGCTACATAATGTGACCTGATTTGTTTTAAAAAAGTCCCTTTCCCAGTCACCCTAGTAGAGCACAAATCAAGAAACCTGCACCCAATAAAGAAAGCAGCTCAAGGCCCCCAAACCACCCACCCACTACAGAAAGCACTCCCAGCCCAAAGGGAGATTATTTCTGGACTATCCTTGGGGGAGGGGAAGGATCATCTACACTCTGGCTTCCGCCTTCCAGCAGCAAGGTCTCTCTCCCGCTGGCCACAGGACACACCAGGCTTGTCCTTGGGAACAGTGGGGCTCAGGTCCTCTCCAGAACTGGCTCCCTTCATTTCATTGTACAATGAGAGACAAGGGAGCCTGTCCCTACTAGGGAGGCCTTTATTCTGGGTACGACAAGTAGGCAGAGACAGGCCAGCTTAGTGTACTAAGTGCTCGGATTGGAACAGGAAGTGAGGACGCCCAACCTCAACTGGGAATGAGGGTCCTATCCTTAAGGTGAAGTCTGAAATATGTTCTGGGAGGCTGGGGAGATGGCTTAGTGATTAAAGGCACTTGCAGGTCACTTCCAAACTACTCATCAGAAACCAGGTCTTGGAGAACTGTCACCTTCTGGGGACACTCAAAAGGGCATTATTTGTGATGAGGGTGTGTGTGAAGGAGTGGTTTGAGATTTCACATTTTAGGGAAGCCAGAGCACAGTGAAGTCTCCCAGTGGGGAGTGGTAAGTACCTGGTGCCCACTTGATGGCCTCAGAGAATGAGCACCAGACACGGGAGTCCTGAGGGCTGCTGGGATTGGAAGTGAATCCACTCCAGGCAGCAGAGGTCTCCAGCCCTCTCTGCTGAGCTGGCTGGCTGAACACCCCAGCCGTGGGGGAGGGCGGTGCAAGCTTGTAAATCAGCAGCTCTCCCCTCCCCAGCAGAGGTCACTAGGTCAGAAGCCACAGGAAGCTGGGAGTGACTTCCTGGAGAGGAAAGGGCCAAGCACACGCCTGGAGGAGACAAGAAAACCAGGGGCCATCTGTGCGAAGGACACCCCACAGGCTCGAAGATGGAGGGAGAGGACCCAGTCGGTGACGCTCCACACAGTCAAGCAGCAGCCGGCTCCCCCGACGCCCCGCGAGGCACCTGCGGCATACCAGGCACTGTTCCAGACCCCCCTGCATGTACCTGTCAAAACGTTTTTAAATTTAACCTGTGCTCACTGTAAAAACATCAAATACAGAGAAGAGTCTCTTTGAGAGAACCATGGGAACATGTGGGTACAAGTTGCGACCACCTGCGCCCTCGGTGAGCTTGTGCCACACAATTCGGCTGCATGCCACCTGCGACCTAAGTGGAGCATCCCCACCCGACAGACGAGGAAACCAAGACCACGGGCTCTAAGCAACGTGTCCAAGGTTTACCACCAAGCAGGAAACTGCAGAACTCAACTCTGACCCCGGGTCTGACTCGTAAATCGAAAGGCTTTATGAAGGAGTCAGCGAAGGATGGCTATTACAGGAGAGCAGATGCCTAATTATATGCCTGCAGTTAAAAGGCAGGGGCACGCGCACGTACTCCCACAGGCCATGAGCTCACAGCCAAGAAAGCAGCTTGGGGCCAAGAGCCTGGCCACTGCTTCCTGGGTGTTGGTGAGGTCTAGGCCAAGCAGGACACAGTGGCTTTCTAGGGATCTCACGTGTATCCCACAGGGGCCAGGCTTGGCAGGGGCAGGTCCGGAACGGGTCCCTTTTGTCTAAGTGCCCAGGACAAAGCATGAAAACACACCACCTGTTCTTGGGGCAGGAGGGCAGGTGTGGGCTCGGCTGGACTCACTGAAGGAAGGAAGCCCCTCTTACCCCAGACACGCAAGTTCGGTTGTAGTGAAGCCCGGGCAGCCAGGCCTTGCTGGTGCTGCCTGGTGTGGGGCACATCCTGTTTGCTCATCCCACTCTCGGGAGACAGGGCAGTAAAGAGTAAGCACATTCCCCCAAACCTGGTGACCCCTGAGACAGACCAGCCGTGTGTGTGGAAGATGGCACTTGTCCCCATGGTGTTCTGGAAGGATAGGGAGTGGGGCCAAGGAGTTACTGATTAATCATGGTGTCCACTCGGGAACCCTCCACAGGAAGTATCTTTCTTACTCTGATTCAGCTATTTTGTCCCTTTCTTGTCATTGTTCTATTTACGTAAACAGCGTGAACAATCATTTGTTAGCCGCTGAACGAATGAACAAATGAACAGAGGAGGCAATGTCTACGCTCAGGAGCTCAACACAGAAGTGTTAGCCATTTACAGTAAGCACTAGAAGTGTGAGTGAGATCTGACGCAGGGCTGGAGGTATAGCTCAACAGCAGCTTGTATAAGATGCTGAGTCTGAGCCTCAGTCTTGGCGGGGGGCGGGGGGGGAATCCAGGGTAGAGGGGGTCAGGCAAGCTCGTGTGTTCCAAGACAAGTCAGGCCAAGTTCATGGAGACACTCACAGAGATGACACAGGAGAGGCGAAAATGACAGTCAGAAGACTGGAGAGATGGCTTAGCGGTTAAGGCATTTGCCTGCAAAGCCAGAGGATCCCGGTTCAACTGTCCAGGACCCATGTATGTAAGCCAGAGGTACAAGGGAGCGCACGCATCTGGAGTTCATCTGCAGTGGCTGGAGGCCTTGGCATGACCATTCTCCCTCTCCCCCCTTCTTTCTCCCTCCAAACAAATAAACTTCAAAAAAAAAAAAAAAAGAAAGAAAGAAAATGACCTGTTCCCCTTCCTCTCCCCTCCCCATACCACATGGCCTCTTCCCCTTGGCCTGGGCTGCCCTCTCCACCTAGTCAGTCCCCCTCCCCCACCACAGGCCCTTCACTATGGTCTCTGAGCTCCTCTATCTCAGCCAGCCTCTCCTCCCTGCTCTGCACCCAGCGACACACACACACAGGCAGCCAACAACAAGGGGTAGGTGAAATGTGTTCAGCCCCACAGCTGAGGGCTCGCTATCCTGGGGACAGCAAATGACCAGTCAGTAGAAAGGAAGCACGGCAAGGTTTCCAGGAGCCTGGCGGAGTCTACTGGAAACATTCCCCAGACACAGACAACTGGAAGCATTTTGGGATTAGTGTTTGTTTGTTTTTTCACCTTTTGGTTTATCTGCAGGGTAAGTAAAAGGATCAGAGGAGAGGGGAGGGGAGGTCCCAGATTTGAAGGTGGGGTGGGCCTGGCTCCATTTTGTTGGTGGAATCACTCAGATGCTCAGAGGTCAAGTTAGCCTCATTGGGAAGGACACTTCCTGAACCCTAGAGGTATACAGCTGGGAAAGCTGAGCTGTCAGGCGGAAGAAACCTGCTACTGAGGAGAAAGGACCAAGAAAGAGGCAATTTTAGGATTCCATAGGCCAAGGATGCACAGCAGTCACCTGGGTCCCCACCTGGCAAACACCTTCACGCCCCAGCAGCAGGCACTCAGAGCTCATAGCCTGCCCATCCAAGCTGACCATTTTCTATTTCTGGGCCTTAGGTAGAACAAGCCTGAGAGTTCCCTATGAACAGTTCATCTGGTAATTTCCTTCCCTTCTTACTGCTCCAATCAGGCCCCACTGCCTTGTCAGCCAGCAGAGTGTTGCTGAGCCCATGACGGTCTGACTTACACCTTGACACCCACTAGAAAAACAAAGAAACATGAGAGCTCTCTGTTTTGGGGACAGGCTAGAAAATCCATACCTGTCCCATTCTCTGCTTGGGTACCACCCCTCCACAGAGACACAGACACACACTAACTTCCCCACCCTTCCATCTGAAAAGCTCAACAAGATTACAGGAGGCGAAAATAAAATAATCGTATAGGTGTGGCCTTGTCTCAGGCCCCCTGCTGTACGTGGCAGCTCTGGTTGTGTCTAGAAAGAAGGGGAGTCTCCAGGTAACATTGCTCATCCCATTTGGGGTACCTGGACTAAACTGTTCCTATTCAATCAAGGTGTGGCCAAGGTGAGCCCATCTGTCCTGGAGGTATGGATTGCACCGGTACCCCGGAAAGTCCCTCAGTAATCTGGGCAGTTCTACTCATCTGAGAGATTTGTGACTCCTGGTTTGGCCAAAGGAACAGGAGGCCCTGGAACCAGATGCAGCCTCCACTACAGATCCCCTCCTGCCAGTCACACCTCCTGTCCAGGACCAGCCCAGCCTCCTGCCTTCTAGGAGCACACACTGTGGGGTCCAAGCTCTCCTCTGCTCTCCCCTTTGTTCAGGCTCCCCACAACCTGTCACTGATCAAGGGGCTGCTCCCCCACTCTGACATCCTGTGTGAGGCTGGTATGTGGCTTTGGCCTCCTGTTTGGCAGATGTGAGAACACCCTTGCCCCTGCTGATAGGAGTGGTTGGGCAGAGCTCTAAGGCACTGGGACAGCTACCGACCCCTCTGGTCTTTGCACCAACTCAGATGCCCCATGGCTGCTTTGCAAAGGTCAGTGTTGTCCTGGAAAACCAATCTCCCAGAGGTACCAGGCAGGACCATGACCAGCAGCCTAGCAAGCAAACCTTAGTTAAAGAATAACTCTTGGGGGGGCTGGAAGGGTGGCTTAGTGGTTATGGTGCTGACCTGCAAAGCTAAAGAATCCAGGTTTGATTCCCCAGGACCCATGTAAGCCAGAGGTGGTGCCTGCTTGTGGAGTTCATCTGCAGTGGCTGAAGGCCCTGGCGCTCCCATTCTCTATCTGCCATTTTTCTTTCTCTCTCTGCCTCTTTCTCTCTTAAATATAAATAATAATTTTAAAAGTACTTTGAGAGAGAAATAAAGAGAATGGGCATGCCAGGGCCTCTAGTCACAGCCAACAACTCCAGACACATGTGCCCCCTTATGCATCTGGCTTATATGGGTCCTGGGGAATCAATCTGGGGTCCTTAGGCTTTATAGGCAAAGGCCCTAACTGCTAAGCCTCACTAAGCCATTTCCCCAGCCCATAAAAAAAATTAAAAAAAAAAAAAAAACCAAAAAACTCTTAGGAGACTGGAGAGATTGCTCAGTGGTTAAAGGTACTTGCTTGTAAAGCCTGATGATCTGGGTTTGGTTCCCCCAATATTCATGTAAAGCCAGATGCACAAAGTGAAACATACATCTGGAGTTTGTTCACAGCAGCAGGAGGCCTTACCAAGTCCACACACACATTCTCTCTCTCTCAATTAAAAGAAGAATTCCTGGGAGGTGTGACTTAGGAGAACCCAAGGGCTGCGCATGGCTAACCAGAGAACTGTTGTTATTGCTGTTGGGGAGTAAAAGGACTGAGTGCTAAGGCCAGATGTTACTCTGAGCGTTTCACACACAGCTCATTCAATTCTTACAATTACAAAATAACTGACTCAGGGCAATGTTGAGCTCCAGTTAGCAGTGCAAGTCCCAATTTGCCCAACTCCAGAATTCTCTGCTCAGTTTGAGCTCCTCTCCCAGGCTTTGGGATAGTACGCTGCATGACCCACTTGGGGGTTGACCTCCAACCCTACTACCCATCCTATGGAGCTACAACTGGGTCCTGATGAGAGGAGCTCAGGTTCCTCCTGGAGTATTCCCTCAAGGGCTCCAACTGGGCTCATGATGGATGTGAGCAGATTAAACGTACACATCCGCCCACACCCAATGTAGGCCTTCAGCCCCCTTCTATTACCCAACACCAGATTCCAGTGATGTGGTCAAGTGCAGGGAGAAGCATGACCGTTCTGGGGAGCAGATGGACAGCTTGGCTGGGGTTGTGGTGGGTAGATTACCTGGTTACAGTGCAACCTCCAACAGGACCAGAAACCTCAATGGCCGTTCCAGGAGCTGCCAGACGAGGTCAGCTACGGGAGGGAAGGCATGATTCCAGTTTCACCCGCTGTATCCCTAGCACCACAAGCAAGGCACTCCATCTCCCCAAGTTTTCAGTCGGATGTCTCCTCTTGCCAAGGCCCATTCTGGCCTTTTTTTTTTTTTTCTTTTGTAAAGTATTTATTTGTGAGACAGGGAGGGTACGAGCACGCCAGGGCCTCTTGCAGCTGCAAAGTTACTGCAGTTGCATGCACATGAGCACTGGGCAATTAAACCCAGGCAGATAGGCTTTGCAAGCAAGCACCTTCAAGCACTGAGCCATCTCCCTAGTCCCTGACCATCTTTAATCTATTTATTTTGATTTTTTTTTGGGGGGGGTTGCAAGGAAGGGTCTCATTCTAGCCCAGGCTGGCCTGGAATTCAGTGTGGCCTTGAACTCGTGGTAATCCTCCTACCTCTGCCTCCCGAGTGCTGGGATTAAAGGCGTGCACCACCACACCTGGCTCTGACCATCTTTTTTTTTTTTTTTTAAATGTGAACTTTAATTGTAAAAATTGCTCTGCCCATCTTTATTTACTTGAGAGAGGGAAAGAGGGAAGGGGAGCACGAGTGCACATGCACAAATGGATGTGCCAGGGCCTCCAGCCACTGTAAACGAACTCCAGATGCATGTGCCACCTTCTGCATCTGGTTTACATGGGTCCTTGGAAATCAAACTGAGATCCTTCGGCTTTGCAGGAAGGCGTCAAAACAGCTAAGCCATCTCTCCAGCCCTGCTCTGACCATCGTTTAAAGCTTTATCTCCACCGCTGTCGGAAGTCCCAATGCTTGCTCTGGTTCTTTTTATTCTACAACTCCCATCATCTGCTAATACACTGTTTTCTGTCACTCAGGCTCCCCCATCCTTTAGAAAGAAAGGGTTCCATACTGATAGAAACCTTTGCTTTAAGAATTATAGGGGAGGGGGGCTCTGGAGAGATGGCTTAGTAGTTAAGGGGCTTGTGTGCAAAGCCAAAGGACCCAGGTTCGGCTCCCCAGGACTCACATAACCCAGATGCAGAAGATGGTGCATGCATGTGGAGTTTGTTTGCAGTGGCTGGAGGCCCTGGTGTGCCCATTCTCTTTACTTGCCTATTTCTCTCTCTCTCTCAAATAAATAAAAATAAAATATTAAAAAAAAAAAGGGCCAGAGGGATGGCTTAGCAGTTGAGGCACTTGCCTGAGAAGTGAAAGGACCCAGGTTCAATTCCCCAGGACCCACATTAGCCAGATGCACCAGGGGCGCACATATCTGGAGTTCATTTGCAGTGGCTGAAGGCCCTGGAGCGCTCATCCTCTCACTCTTTCCCCCTCTTTCTCTGTCAAATAAATAATTAAAATATTTTTAAAAAATAAGAATTACATCCATCATCTAGAATCATGACAGGCTTACAATGAATGACAGGGTTAGATCAATGAATAGTTGGACATCTAGGGATTAGCTAGGCAAGGTCTTCCTTCTCCAATCATTGACCCTGTAGAATACTGAGAAAAGCCCACAGAGTCCTTCAGGAAAACTTCCCTATTCTGCTCTCAAGACTCAAGCCAAGGCCATGTAGAATTCACTACATACTGTCATGCTGGCCTTGAACTCAGTGCTCCTTCTACCTCAGCCTCCCAAGAGCTAGGATTAAAAGCATGCACCATCACACCCAGCTGACTGAGGCTTTAAGATACTCAACTTCTTGGTAAGGGGAATCCTAGAGTATTATTAAATATTAACACTATTCACCAGAGCCAAACAGAGCTGTGTCAAGCTGTCCCTTTCTTCCAACCATGGGAACACTGTCAGGTGCCTCAAGAGAAGGCCCTGTCTGGTCTCTACTGAATTCCTGAAGGGTAGAGTCAGATACCTCTTAGCTTCTCTGTCCCCACACCCAGGAGAGCCTCTCCTAACTCAAGAATTCATCGTGGCTGCTGGGAAGGGGAAGGACAGAAGTGACTATTCCAAGGACCATTTTCCTCTGAGGCAGAGGCAGGGAGAAAGCTACCTTAGAGAAAGCTGGGCATGGCCCTATAGGGCACAGCAGAAGGGTACCCCTAGGACCACTAGGGAAACAGACTGGGGAAGGCATTCACTGCCAGTAACCCCCAGGAGTGAACCCATCTTCTGCCCTGTACCTGGGCAGAGGAAAACAAAATTGCCAAGCAGAGCTGGCATGCCTTGGCCCAGGAGTACAGCAGCAGTATTACTGGGGAGATGTGAGGGCCCATCACTGCTGAGGACACCACAGTCTAGCCACCAGTGCTGCTGCACGCAGCCACCCCAGAGAGAAATCGGCTTCCCCAGCCTCCACTGTGGTGTGCAACTCAGGCAGTTCAACAGCTGTTCCTGATTCACCAGGAAAGACCAGGAAATGAAGGATCCTCACAATGCCCCAGAAGCTCTTGTCATGCCCAATCAGGGTCTCCCCGGGGACAGCAGAGCAATGTGGGCTGATGGCAAAGGCTCCAAACCTTCCACTCACTGCTTTCTCTCTCCCAGAGGGAAAGTGGTGGTGGTGGTGGGGGGGGGACAGGAAGCCCTAGTCGGAGAGAACACCTCTGCCCCAAATGTGGTTGGAAGGGTAAGATACAAAATCCCTGGAGAACAGCAGAACGGCACAGAAATGTCTCCCCCCGCCTCCCCCCCCACACACACACCGCATACAGAACGGACAGGGTGAGCCTTCCTGGCCTGGGCAGAGAGCACCACAGATCAGATTCTCCACTTAGGACCTCCCCATCAGCCTTTACTCCTGACTATTCCAAGAACTTCGGGAAGTCAGGGGCAGAGGACCAGGAGGTCAGAGGTCAGACGAGGAGAAACCACTGCCCTTTCTTTAATCCAGAGAATTCCAGCCTCCACCAGAGACTTCAAAAAAAAAAAAAAAATCACAAAATCAGGCTGGAGAGATGGCTTAGCAGTTAAGGCACTTGCCTGAAAAGTCAAAGGACCTTGGTTTGACTCCCCAGGACCAACATAAGCCAGATGCACAAGGTAGCACATGCATGTGGAGTTCATGTGCAGTAGCTAGAGGCCCTGGCATACCCATATAACACCCCCACATAAATAAAAATAAACCAGGCCTAGTGGCTTACGCCTTTAATCCCAACACTCAGAGGCAGAGGTAGGAGGACCAATCGCTGTGAGTTTGAGGCCACCCTGAGATTACATAGTGAATTCCAGGTCAGCATAAACTAGAGTGAAACTCTACCTCGAAAAACCAATAAATAAATAAATGCTTAAAAAAAAAAATCACAAAATCATGACCCCCTCAGCTGATTTCTGGACCAAGAAGCTAATTCCCTCCTCAATCTACCAGGTACTTGTGTCTAACCAAAAGCCTGCTGGGACTAATCACCCTCCAGGAGAAGCTAATAAATTCCATCCTCGAGTGCCTACACCATGTGCTCAAGTTTCCACCTTCTCAGCCACCTCTGGAAAACCAGGCTCTGGGTGGTTAAGTAACAGACCTACAGTTACACAGCAAGAACTCAGCAAGGCAGGTCTCAAAGCCATCTGATGTCAGGGAATGCTGTTGGGTATTGTGTGAGGAAAAGACTGCCAGGTAAAAGGAAAAGTCTTAGGGGTGGAGAGAAAGGTCAGTGGCTAAGGACACTTGTTTGCAAGGCCTGACAGCCTGGGTTCTATTCCCCGATGCCCACTTAAAGCTAGATTCACAGAATGATACATGCATCTAGAGTTTGGTTGCAGGGGAAGGAGGCCCTGGTGTACCCATTTTACCCCTACCCCATTTTCTATTTGCAAAAAAAAAGAAAGAAAAATCGTTTTTTTCAAGGTAGGGTCTCACTCTAGTCCAGGATGACCTAGAATTCACCATGTACTCTCAGGGTGGCCTTGAACTCACAGCAATCCTCCTACTTCTGTCTCCCAAGCGCTGGGATTAAAGGCGTGAGCCACCATGCCCAGCAATTTTTATTTTTTTTAAAGGAAAGTTGGTTTGGAGAGATGGCTCAGATGTTATAAATGCTTGCTGGCAAAGCCTGATGGCCTGGGTTCGATTCCCTAGTGCCCACCTAAAGCCAGACGCACAAAGTGACACATGCATCTGGAGATTGTATGCAGTGGCAGGAGGTCCTGGCACACCTAAACACAGTCTCCGTCTGCCTTTCTCTCTGCCTCTCACAAATTTAAAAAAAAAAAAAAATCTTTTTTAAAGGTAAAGTCTTTTTCTGCCTCACCTTCTTCCACTTTTGAAATTGGTTCATCCCCCCCCCATGGTCTCCTATTCCATTTTCAGGGTTTTTGTTTGTTTTTCTTTTCAAGATGGTCTTGTTTTGTATCCTTGTCTGACCTTGTCACAGCAACCCTCTCCAGTCTCAGGCTCTGAAGTGCTGGGATAACCACTCTGGGCTCCTTTTTTGTGTCCTACGTGAACAGGAGTCACCTGAGACTATAGGCTTTTTCTTCTTTTATGGCAGTCTGTTAAAATCCACACATTCCTCCCACGATCCTCAGTGCACCAGCTCACAAAGACCAGATGATCTTCCTCAAAAGTGGCTCTGACCTTGGCTTCCCCTGGGGAGGACCACTGCGCCTCTGTCTTGACCTCCCCGCCCTTCCCACACTTGATTTTCCTCCTAACCCCGACACACCCATTCCCTCCTTACTAAGAATGGCCTCGGGAGGACCCTCAGTCACTGACTCTCAGAGGGTCCCCGGTGGCCAGGTGAAGGCAGTCTAGGAGGACCTAAGGCTCCCCAAGGGAAGGGGCGCGGAGCCGGAGCCCCGCCCTCCTCACCCTGCGTCCACCTGTTTCGGGTTAGAAAGCCTCTAAGCGTCACCCCGGTGCTACGCGGTGACGGTCAGCTCCCCAAGGCCAGGGCCCGAAATGTGTCCACTAAACTGTCCCACCGCGGCAGAGCAAAGGCGAACTTTCTTGGGCGAGAATTTTTCCACTTCTTGCCAAGGCCCACGGGGCAAGCCCCCTCCCCGTCGGCGTGCAAAACAGACGGGGGTCGTCGGAGCGTCGCTTAAAGGTGTGCAAAGCCGAAAGGCTCCCGAGGCCCACGCCTCTCCCGCGGGCTTCCTCCGTCGGAGGATTAGGAGGGTCAGAGGGCCCCAGGGAGGGCGGGGAGACGGCGAGCGCCCAGATGGCAGCGGCGGGGGCTAAGCCGCCCAGGTAACGCGCCGGGCCACGGGAAGACCTCGCCCGCGGGCCGGCCCCGGGGGTCTCCGTCGCCGCCCGCCGTGGCCCCCGCACCCAGCCGCTACCAGACACCTGTTCCCGACAGCCGCCAACTAGCGCGCAAAGCCAAACTCCGGAGTTTGCAAACCTGGGCTTGGGGGAGGCGGACCAGGAAGTTCCCGGCGGCACTTTCTACAGGTGTCTTCCTCCGACACCAGCAGGACGGCGGAGATCCGGGCGCAGTCCGCCCCGGGAAGCCCAGGGGTCCCCGCCTCGGGTGCCCGGCGCACGCCCCTCCCCGCGAAGGAGGAGGGTAGAGCCCGCTGGGGGCCGACTCACCTGGAACCCCGGGTGGGCCCCCCGCCCGAGGCCTGCCGAGCCCGCCGCCCGCTCCCCGGGTTCCGCCGCGCCGGCCCACGGGCTGCTGCCGAGCGGCCGTCTCCTTCCTGCTCACCTCCGGCGCGGCGGGCGGGCGGGCGGGGGGCGGAGCCGCCGCTATTTACATAAAGGGCGAAGCCGGCGGGCCCCGCGGAACCCCGAGCGCCCGGCCCCCGCCTGGCCACGCCCCCCGCCGCGGGGCCCGGGAGCCGACGGGGCGGGGGCGCGGCCAGGGCGCCCCGGAGGGCGGGGACCGCGCCGCGGCCAATCGGCGGCCTCGGGGTGCGGCCGGCCCGCCCCGCCCTTACCTGCGCGCACCTGGCCCGCCGCAGGGCCGCGCCCCGTGTCCTGCCGCGTCCCGGAGAGGAAATAGTCCCCGCGGATCGCGCGCCCGTCCCCCGGCGGCGACCGTCCCTCCCACGACTTGCGCCCCGGCTGTCGAGGGAGGAGCGTGGCCCGGCCAGGTTTCAGGACCCGCGGTCAGGGCGGTTATGGGAACGAGGGAGGGCGCCACGGCGGGACGCGTGCCCTCGGGGGTGGGACCCCACCTTCAGTCTCTGCGGAAGCGGGCCGGGACCCCGGGGTCCCAGGAGACAGCCACAGCGGCGGGAATTTTTAGCTCGGGCTATGGCAGGGCCTGGAGTGCGGCCGGGCGGAAGGCCCGCGGGGACAGCAAACTGCGCAGAGCCGCGCTGGCTCCTCTGGCCCATTCCACACCCAAGGGCCTCTCGGGCACCCTTTTACCACCCAGCTAGGGCACTCGCCTCCCTCCTCGGTGTCCCCTTCAGAAGCCCTGCGACTTCCTTCTCCCTGGCCTTCAGACGAGGCAGCCGTCCTTCGGTGGACAAAAACGTCCATGAGGGGCAAGCAGTAGTCCAGTAAGGAGATCCAGAAAAGACCTATTTTTAATGGCTTTGGCTTTATGGCACGAAGCAGGCACCCTCTTTGTTTAAAGGCACAGCAGAGTCTTCTCTTCTGCCCCACCTCCTGGGCCTCTGAATAAGTCCTGAATTCCCAACTGGGAGGCAGCACTCTCAGGCCTAGGGCTTGGAAACACAGCAGCGGCCAGGCGGAAGGGGACGGGACACAGGGCAGAGTTTCACTTTTCTGCAAATAGCAGACACGGGTACTGAGTACTGACCCCTACAGCTCCAGGTCAGCCCAGCACAGGGGGCTGCCGATGCGGTCCCTGAGAACAGTTAGTCCGGGTCGCAGTGCCCTGTGTGGTCAGTGCTCCAGATCCGTAGGTAGTGTGAACTCTCTGAAGCTATAGAAGGAGATGTCACCGTGATCCACCACCGCAAAGATCAGGGGCACGTCCCCGCTCTGGTAGGACAGCCTCTTGAGGCTACAGAAGTCCGGGACAGGCTCATCAAATCTGTAGGGATGAGGGTTAAGACTGAGACCCAGCCATCGCCCACCCATAGCTCTTAAGCCCCAGCACTAAGGCTCTTAGGGAAGGGAAATTATAGGAACGGAGGGACAAGAATTCTGGCCTGTAGGCTTTCCTAGCTATAAGTTCCATGACTGAGTTCTCCAAGGCAGCCCCAGAACCCTGGCTGGGGGTGGGGGGGTGGTGGCTAGGAAGACAGGGTTCTCACCACTCTTACCCATTGTAAATCCCTCCAGAGAAATCCCTGCTGCTGGGTGAACCCATGACTTAAGAATAGGAAACTACCACATGCAAGCAGCACATAGACAGGGGTTCGAAGCAGTTTGGTGGATTCCTATGGGACTAACTGGCTGTGTGGACTTAAGTAGGTCACTTAACCCGTCTGGTTTTTCTCAGGGACTGGCAGGGGAGTGGAGCCTGGTGGTAGCCCAGGAGTTGCTCACTCATCTCATACCCACTAATGCACATGCGGGCATAGGGCTTGCCAGGGTTGTTCTTTCGGAATGTGGCCACAGCGTCAGCCTGGTACACATCGAAGCTGATCTGCAAGCCTCTAGGCCTCTCCAGCAACCTGAGGACCGAGTGAGAAACTTTAGGACAAAAATTCTCTCCTCTCCTCTTCTACCCTTCACCTACAGTACATCCTTTCCCATCACCAATTCTGGCAAGCAGCCTCACCCAGGGAATAAACCCACCTGTTTGTCATTTCTCCTTCCTTCCCTAGAGCTAAGTAAGGGTCCCTGGGGGTGATGTTCTCACTCACACCTAACTGCAGGATCCAATTCCAGCTGTCACTCCACCTGGTACCCAGGGTCATGGAGCGGTAGGTATAGCTGGGAAACTTACCCAGCACCTCCATCAGCAAGGTGTGTTGTCTGCAGCACAGAGATCTGCTGAAGGACCATGGCTACAGGGACAGTGAAAACAAAGTGTTGGGAGGAGATTTAGCTTTCCACATACTCCCTTGACACTGCCAAATCTGCTATCTAGGCTAGCGCTGCCAGATTACCAAAACGTATTTATTATAAGGACATTCCAGGAAATATTTAGTACACAACTTACTCCTAAAAAAAAAAAAAAAAAAAAAAAGAAATTAGTCATCTAAAATTCAAACAGGCCTGGAGAGATGGCTTAGTGGTTAAGGCACTTGCCTGCAAAGCCAAAGGACTTAGGTTCTAAGCCAGATGCACAAGGTGGAGTTCATGTGCAGTGGCTAGAAGCCCTGGTGCACCCATTCTCTCTACTTCTAATACTTAAGAAAAAACAGGGCTGGGAAGATGGCTCCGCAGTTAAAGGTGCTTCCTTGCAAAGCCTGCTGGCCCAGGTTCATTTCCCAAAATGCCCATGAAGACCAGATGCAAAAAGTGGTACAAGTGTCTGGTGTTTGTTTGCAGAGACAAGAGACCCTGGGGTGTTCATGCACTCACACATACACATAAATTATTTATTTTTTTAGTTTTTCAAGGTAAGGTCTTGCTCTAGCCCAGGCTGACCTGGAATTCACTATGTAGTCTCAGGGTGGCCTCGAACTCACAGCAATCCACTTACCCCTGCCTCCCAAGTGCTGGGATTAAAGGCATGTGCCACCATGCCCATCTCACATAAATAATTTGTAAGCCAGGATGCATATAGTGGCACATATGTCTGAAGTTTGTTTGCGGTGGCAGGAGCCCCTAGTGTGCCCATTCTCTCTCTTAAATAAATGTTTTTTTAAAGATTCAAATATAGAATTCCATGATGACTAAGTAGTTCTGAATCTGCTACAACATTTAACTTGGACCACTCTTGCTCTATTAGTTCCCTGTGCTTAAAGCCAAGAGCAGACAGGGAGCTTGCTTCTTACTTGGCTGTGACCGCTCACTTTGGTAGCACCATGTTCCTAGTGGGCCTGGGAGGGGACGGGCCCACAGCTAGTAGGTGGCAAGGCCACCCCCATTAGCTTGGGTTTGGTCTTAAGTATTCAGGCACAGTTTTCACCTGCTCTTGAACCTCCCTATGAACTGACTCACCATTACTAAACCTCCCTGTGAGCTGTTCTGTGGCCACTGTCACCACCTTCAGAGCTGTCCTGTGGGTTCTCCTCCCATACCTCAGGTCTCAACCAGCCCCAGTTAATCCAGTCCCTTTCACTGTCTTACGTCCCCTCAGCTACCAGTGATCTATGGGGCTGTGGCTGGGTGAGGGGGTACCTGGGGAGTCTGCTTGGTCAGGGTTCAGCAAGGGGGTGACAGGCTGGCCCCACAGGTGTGGAGGGCGATGCTGGCTCTTCTGCAGCTGCCGCCTCTGCAACAGCTCCTTGTACTCCCGCCAGCCGGAGCAGCGCCGCACCTCAGGGTCTGCGTTCACATCCTCCCGGAAGTGCTGGGCCACTGCATGCTGCTCCCGCTCCCGCCGGGACAGCTTCTCCTTGCGCTGGTTCAGCTTCTGGCACCAAGAATTGGCATCTGTCCCCCGTCCAGTGACATTGGCTGGGAGCAGCTCTGGGGCTGGGGCAGGTAGGAGGGTATGGCGACTATCTGAAGCCATATTAGGGAAGGCAATCTGGTCAAAGTTCCAGCGAGGCTTAGAAGCCCCCTTGATTCCATTCTCTACTTGGTCACTCTCCTGGACACATCCCAAATCCTCCCTGGCCACATCAGGGCAGGGCTCTGGCGACCCCTGCAGCTGAAAAGGGACCCTTGAGCCCTTTCTCGGGCTTGACTCCTGGGGTTTCTCCTCTGGGCACTGGCTGTTCTGGTCGCAGGCAGGTGGGCTGGTGGCCTCCAGTCTTACGGGTGGCAGGATGTCCTCCGGGAGCTTGGCCTTCTTAACAGACCTGAGAGACGTGGAGGAAGAGCAGCACATCTGCCCCTCATTGCTGAGATATGTGTATCCCACGGGAGCTGAGCACAGGCCCCTGCTATCTCCATAAGCCTGTGGGAGAGCCACTCAAGACCCCTCGTGTTTTAAAAAAAAAAAAATTTATTGCCACTGAGCCATCTCCCCAGCCTCAAGGTCCCCACTTAAAAGACTATGTTCTGTCTGAGATCACAGCCTCAGCATTCCCCAGAGGGTGACAATCACAGGGAGCATTACCGACAGCTGGCACTCCTCTTCCTCTTGCCAGTCCCATCCTCCAGGCACTGGGCATAGCCGTCCAAGTTAAGCTGCCTCTCATAAGGGGACAGGACGGAGCTGTGGGATGAGAACAGTAAACAGACTGGCACTTCTGGCAGGATATGGGAGGGACTGGCCAAGAAGACCAGTCAGAGGCCAGGGCCAGAACCACACCCAAGGGCCAAGGCTCTGAGCAGACTTGGAGGAAGAGTACCTGGGAGCAACTCTAAGGCCCCAGTCATGTGCTTTGCTCAGGTCTCTGGCTATCACCAATGACACCTCTAAAAAGACACTCCTGAAGCTGGGCGTGGTGGCTCACGCCTTTAATCCCAGCAGAGGCAGGAGGACCGCTGTGAGTTCAAGGCCACCCTGAGACTACACAGTGATTTCCAGATTAGCCTGGACCAGAGTGAGACCCTACCTCAAAAAAAAAAAAAAAAAAAAAAAAGACGAATATGTGATTAATCAGGCTAGAGGTATAGCTCCTCAGCATCCACAGAATAATACATATTAACTGCTGGTGAGAGAAATGAAGAGTTAGCTTGGAAAATGGAGAAAAACAAAGATGAAAATAACCACTGGAAACAGTTTTTTCTTTCTCTTTTTTCCAGTTTTTTTTTTTTTTCTTTTTCAAGGTAGGGTTTCACTCTAGCCCAGGCTGACCTGGAATTCACTATGGAGTCTCAGGGTGGCCTCGAACTCATGGCGATCCTCCTACCTCTGCCTCCCAAGTGCTGGGATTAAAGGCGTGCGCCACCACGCCCGGCCAGTTTTTTTAAAATATTTTTTGTTCATTTTTATTTACTTATTTGAGAGGGAGAGAGAGACAGATAGAGAGAGAATGGGCGTGCCAGGGCTTCCAGCCACTGCAAACAAACTCCAGACGCATGCGCCCCCTGGTGCATCTGGCTAACGTGGGTCCTGGGGAATCGAGCCTCGAACCGGGGTCCTTAGGCTTCACAGGAAAGCACTTTACCGCTAAGCCATCTCTCCAGCCCCAGTTTTTTTAATGTATGGTCTCATTCTAGTCCAGGCTGACTTGGAATTCACTCTGTAACCCAAGATAGCTATAAACTCACAGTGATCCTCTCACTTCTGACTCCCTAGAGGTGGCCTTAAAGGCATGAGCCACTTATACCTGGCTTCACATTTTTTTTCTTACTTGTACATACAAATCTTTTTCTGTTTTCTTTTTCTTCTAACAAAAATGGCATCTTACACAATTTTTTTAAATCCTTTTTTTATTATATATTGGGGCTCAGCCCCTTGTCACTGTGTCATTCTTCCCTGTTATGAATTTGTTATGCTTCCCGCTGCTGCTGCTGCACTGTTCAGTAGAGTAACCCCAATTCAAACTAGATTTAAAATCAATTAAAAATTTCAAATGAAAAATTCAGTCCTAACATTACTACAGAAAAGTACTATGGTCACCGGGCATGGTGGCACACACCTTTAATCCCAGCACTTGGGAGACAGAGGTAGGAGGATTGCCATGAGTTCAAGGCCACCCTGAGACTACATAGTCAATTCCATATCAGCCTTGGCTAGTGTGAGACCCTAACTCAAAATAACCAAAAAACAAAAAAGAAAGAAAGTTTTAAGGGACAGCTCCACTTTGGGAGATAAATTATAGCTTGTGTGAGCATGCTGCCATGCTGAGCTCTGAGGCTCTTTCCAAGTACACGGATTGTGCAAAGTGACAGTATTTTGTGCATGTTCCTTACTAAAGAAAAGGGAGTGGGAACAGGGACTGGGCTCTGCCACCCTCAGCAGTAAGCGCAAGGGCAGGCATTAGTCAGGGATCAGCAAGCAAACAGTCTCAGCAGGGAGTTTCTGTTCACAGCCATGCTGTTTCCCTAGGACAGAGTCCACTTTCACAAAAGAAAGGACATGCCTGTCTTAGAACTCTGGGAACATACTGTGTAACTGCAGACCTCCAAACCTGCAGGTCTCTGTGGATCTCAGCAAATGCCAGATTACTAAGGTGATGAAGGAAGGGACATCTAAACTAGTCAACTGCCTCAACTGTAAACCTCACTCAGTCCCTCATTCATGCACACACTCTGCGAGGCAGCCCGAACCTCTAAGTGCCAGGCACTGTAGCAGTACCATGCACTCATGTCCACAGTGGATGGCAGGTGCTTGGTCTTCATCTGAAAGGGCTCATTTTGGCAACCCTGGAGAAAGTACAGTGATGGGATTCATCCCAACATGCCTCCTTCAAAAGCACTTCTAGCCCAGACCCTGGGCGCTGCACCCCAGCCATAGGTTCCGAGGTAAGTAGAGGCTACTTTCCACCTCAGACTGGTCAGCAGGTTCCAGGACTAGAATGAATGGGAGAGAGGGACAAGGACTTACCTTGGCTGGAATCGACGAACCACATATCCCAGTCTCTTCAGGTGGCTGAAGACCTCAAGTGAAAAAAAAGTAAACTTACATGGCCATTTCTTCATTCTTTTTTTTTTTTTTTTTTTGGCTTTTCAAGGTAGGATCTCACTCTGGTTCAGGCTGACCTGGAATTCACTATGTAGTCTCAGGGTGGCCTCGAACTCACAGTGATCCTCCTACCTCTGCCTCCCGAGTGCTGGGATTAAAGGCGTGCGCCACCACGCCCGGCTTCTTCATTCTTTTTTTCTCTGTTCTTTTTCCCTTTTTTGATTTTTCAAGGTAGGGTCTCACTCTAGCCCAAATTGACCTGGGCTGTGCTATTTAGTCTCAGGGTGGCCTCAAACCCACAGCAACTCTCCTACCTCGGCTTTCTGAGTGCTAGGATTAAAAGCATGTGCCACCATGCCCCACCTAGTATTTTTAAAATTATTTTATTTGCAAGCAGAGAGAAAATGAATGGGTGCATCAGGGTCTCTAGCCCCTGTAAACAGTTCTAGATTCATGCACTTTGTGCATCTGGCTTTACATGGACACTCGGGGAATCATACCTGGGTTGTTAGGCTTTGCAGGTAAGCCCCTTAACAGCTAAGCCATTTCTTCAGCCCCCTCCAGTCTACTTAAAAAAAAAAATAGCTGGCTTGGTGGCGCACGCCTTTAATCCCAGCACTCAGGAGGCAGAGGTAGGAGGATCACTGTGAGTTTGAGGCCACCCTGAGATGACATAGTGCATTCCAGGTCAGCCTGAGCTAGAGTGAGACCCTATCTCCAAAAACAAAAAATTAAATAAAAATAAGTAAATAAATATTTTTATTTATAAACATATATCTTTTTTTCTTTTTTTTTTTTTCAAGGTAGGGTCTCACTCTAGCTCAGACTGACCTGGAATGCACTATGTCGTCTCAGGGTGGTCTCGGACTCACGGTGATCCTCCTACCTCTGCCTCCCGAGTGCTGGAATGAAAGGTATACGCCACCACACCCGGCTTCCCTCCTGTCTTTCTGATTAAGCTTCCTACTTAAGTCTCCAGCAAGGTTTTGCCTGCTGGAAGTGTTGCTGGTGGTGGATCTGAGTCCAGTCTACTGTGTATGTTCGGAGCCAGCTGTTGTCTTCTCTGCTGTGGAAGTGTGATAAAGTGAAGCAGCTTCCTGTCATGATGAAGCTTCCCCTCAAAACCCTTTCCACCCATAAGCTGCTTCTGGTCGGGTTCTTGTCCCAGCAATGAGAATGTAACTACAACACAGACTTCACCCTAGCTTAGTCCCTACCTTCTCTTACTGAAAACATTATCCTAAACACTATCACTTCTTTCCCCTTACTTTATCTTCCACCTGGCATGTAGTTCTCTATAAAGTCAACAGTTCATTTGTTTGGTTGGAAGTTTTGCTTTGATTTAGGACAAGGTCTCACTATGTAGACCAGGCTGGCTTCAAACCTGGCTGGTTTCAAACCTGCCTGCCTCAGCCTTCTGAGAATCAGGATTACAAGTTGGTGCTAGAGGCTTGCCATTTTATTACCCAGTTACCACCATTAGAATGTAAGCCTCAGTAGGACATTATGGCTCACCCTTTTATTCCCAGCACTGGGGAGGCAGAGGTAGGAAGATCACCATGAATTCAAGGTTAGCCTGGGCTACATTGAAATCCTGTCTCAAATATAAACAACAGGGCTGGAGAGATGGCTCAGTGGTTAAGGTGCTTGCCTGAAAAACCTAAGGACCCAGGTTCGATTCTTCAGTCCCCACATAAGCCAGATGCACAAGGTGGCACATGTGTCCGCAGTTCACTAGCAATGGTTAGAGGCCCTGGCATGCCCATTCTCTCTTTCTCTCTCTCATGCGCCTAGAGTTTGTTTGCAGTGGCAGTATACTCTCATTCTCTCTTTCTGTCTCTGCTTGCAAATAAATAAGCAAAAAAATTTTTTTAAAGGCATTCTGACAGCACTTGTGCCAGTTAGAGGCCCCAGCATGTGACACTGTACCTGGCACCTTAAAGACATTTGTTAATACTCATTGACGTGGCAAATAGAGGATCCTTGGGAGGAAGCAAATACCTGGTACTGTAGGAAAGTCAAGGCATCTTCTGTCTCAGACAGCAGCAACTGGTAGGCCTCCTGGATAGACAGTGGCAGGTCTTGGTAGAAGAGCTGAATAGAGCCCTGGAAATGCGGGCAACAGCTCAGCTCTGCACCTTTCCAAGCAGTGCCACTTGGGGCAGCTTTTTGGCTCTGATTCACACACACACACCATGAAAACAGCCAATCAGGAAAGGGGAGCAACTCTCTAAATTGGATTGGAATCCCTGCTGCCTGCAATGGGATGCTTGTCATCTGCTCCGGAAGGCTGACTGTAAGTTCACTGAAAACAACTGTGGGTTTTTGGAGTCTTTAGTTTTTGTTCCCAAAAGGAAAAAAAAGAATCATGTTCCTTGGTTCCAACCCCGTTCCCACCCTCCGGGGGCCCCACTCACACACTCCAGTAGATACAAGGCTTCTTCAGGATGAAGCCGCTGTTTCCCTTGCTCCGAGAAGCCCATGGTCTGCCAGAACTTCCCCTGTGTGGGACCCAGGGTGGGTGTCACCCGAGAGCTAAGAGGAGAGGGGTCCCCTGCCGCAGAGCATCCCCCTATCTCCCGCCCCCCACCTGCGGGCCGCTCACCGCAGGAGACTTCAACTCCACAAAACCGTCGTCGGGTCTCCACTCGGCGGCCACCAAGCTGCCCCTGGCGAGGAGTGGGGAGGACCGGGGTGGGTCTGCGCGGGCAGTCCACGGGTCCCGTCCACCCAGCCCGCCCCGGCCCCGCCCCGGCCCGCTCACAGGCGCTCCACGCGCTCCTCGGCCAGCAGCTGCCAGAGCTCCTGGCGACACCGGCGCAGCCGCTCGGCCTGGGCCGCCGAGCCGTCGGGAAGGAAGTCCTTGGGGCCATGCGACCGCTGGGGCAGTTTCTGCGAGCGCGAGCGGGCGGCGAGGAGCTCCGAGGCACTGGCGGAGGAGGGGGACACGGGGTCGGCACCGCGCATCGAGGCCACCCGGTCCGGTTCCGGACCTCGCGCCACCCCTCCCCAGGTCCCCCGGCCCGGCCGCACCTGAGCACGCGTCCTGCGGGAACCTCCACCGTGGCGGGCTCGGCTTCGGGCTCCATCTGGCCGCCGTGTGCGGCTGCGCGCGCACCCACAAGCCCCGCCCACCTCCCGGAACTCCCCGCGGCCCTAGCGCGCGCGGTTGGCACCTGCGCCCGGCTGCAAATCAACCCATTAAGCTTTCCGCTTTTCTGCCGGTGCCGGGTCCTAGCGCCCCGCCGACACAAGACCTGCCAGGCCACTTTGCAGAGGTTTAGATGCGCAGAAGCGCTCCTGGGACCTCTCTGTTAGTAAAAGTTGACAAGGAGACTGGACCCCCGGCTGCAATGTGTGTGATCTTACTCTCCACAGCTCTGGTCGGCCTAATAACCCCCTGCCATGGAAGGGCCAGGAGACCCATGGAAGGGCCAAGGGACCCATGGAAGGGCCAGGAGACCCATGGAAAGGCCAAGGGACCCATGGAAGGGCCAGGGGACCCATGGAAGGGCCAAGGGACCCATGGAGAGTGGTGAGTTTCTGAGTTCCAGCTTTACAAACTGGAGGCCACGTGGGTCTCTCAAGACGGGTCCAGAGAAATTCGGAGCTCCTTCAGGGTCGTCCGTAGGGTCTCTTCCTAGGGACGCCTAAGCTGGGTTTCAAGGGCAGGGGGGCGGGGGAAGAGGGGGGTAGGCGCTGTCCGGCCCACGCTGGTGCTGAAGCGCCACCCCGACCTCCAATAGCACCTCCTCGAGGCTGGGGTCCCCGTCGTGACACCGCAGGTCGCTCTAGAACTGACCACGAGGTGGCACCATTGCTCCAGCCAGCTGCTGTGAGGTTGAGACTGGCCCTGCGGATGGGGATCGCTACGGGCGTCCCGGGAGAAGATGGGGCAAAGAGGAAGGGGGCTTCCCCAAGTCAGGTCTTGAGGACTTTAAAACCAAAACATCATGCCTTCTCTCCTACCCAGTCACACTGATAGCTTCGGTCTAGACTACTAGCCCAGATTCCCTAACCGGGATAGAGCGGTGCCAAGCCTCGCCCACCCTCCACGCCCCTCCTCCCCATCATTTTCACCTGCGCGCATGCGCTCATTCGTTCCGTGCCCCTGGCCCGGACTGGGGTGGGGTGGGCGGGGCCTGGCACGGATGGGGGTGTGCCCCTGGGTTCTGATTGACAGCCAGACTGAGCGGCCGGGACGGTCCCCAGCTCCCGATCCGGCGGGAGGGAGGGGGGAGGGGCGGGATTTCCTGCGGGAGGCGCTGAGCCGGCCTTGGAAAAGGAGGAGAAAGGGGTGGGGGGGGGCAGTGGGAGCCAGCGTCCAGTGTGCCAGGGACCGAACTGAACCAGCCGGACCCCCGGCGGGGGCATCCGGGAGAGGTGAGACTGCGGGGTTTGAGATGGGGTCAGCACCTTTGGGGCAGACACAGACTAACTTTTCATGCGGGATCGACGAGTGCCTCCATCTCTCCGCTCCTTCCGAGCTCTTCGCGCCCCCTCTTTCATCCCACCCCCCTTCCCGCATCTATTCCTCCAACTCTTGGCCCCGCTGAGTCCCTCTCGCTGCTTTGTTCCTGGGTTCGGCCTGGGCTGGACTCGGCTGGGGGGGGGGCGGTTGTGCGACGCTGGAGGGGCATTCCGAGGGGCGGGGGAGCCAGGCGACCCCAGGCACTGCCAGGAGCGCCCTCCCACTGCGTGGATCGCGGGCCCCGTGGAGGAGTGACCTCCGGCTTGGTCTAGGGACTTCTGGGGAATGAGAGGTTCCCCACCAGGGCCCCAGGCCTGCCCGGGGCCCCTGCCACAAGACTGCTTACAAATCCGCCAGCACCGAGGAACTGACTTGAGATGTTCTGCTGTGAAGCCCAGGGGTTATAGTTTCGGGTTCGGGCTTCAAGGGGCCTTTGACCAGCAGTGCCCCTCCTCTGGCTTGGTTCTCTGCCCAGCTTCTCCCTCACCCCACACAAGCGGTGACGAAAGGTCAGCAACAGGTGTAGAAGTACAGCTTTTCTGTCCGGCAGGTAGAGCTACCAGAAATGGAGGGCATAAGCCCCCTACTTTACCCCTAAACCTCAGTGGGACTCGGGAATCCACCTATTAAAGTGAAGCCTACGTAGTAGGTATCTGGCGACAGGAGCCTTAGACCAGGAGTGACCCCTGCCCATATGCCTGTGCCACCCTCCCAGGCCCCACCTCCTGGCCTGCCAGTTGTCTGTGGGTGTCAGAGCCTGGGGCTGTGGAGAATGGGCTGCTGGCCCTGCCTGCCCCAGTGTGTCGTGCTGCCAGGGCCCCTCCTGTCCAAGGTTGAGGTGCTGCCTGGGGCCCCAGTGACTCAGCCTCCCCCTCCCGGAATGCCAGTGGCTCCCTCCCCACTCTAATGAGCTCAAACCCTCCACGACTTCCTTGGACTGGAGCGCTCCAGAGGTCCTGTCCTGCTCATTCCCTGTGTCCTGTTTCCCATCTGTGGCCCAGTCTTGAGCCAAGGCACTACGTCTTTTCCAGACCCCCAAGACTAGTCCACCGCTGTTGTCGGATTCTCAAGGGAATGCTGACTGCTCTCTGGGCAGGCATCAGTGCTTGTGAGCCAACCCAGGAAGATTGGTGGACCCAGTCCCAGCCTATCCCAGGCCAGTCGGAAGCTGCAGGCTGATCTCCATCCAGATTTCCACATAGCCTCTACCCCCTCCGAGACTGGCTTTCCTGCTTGTGGTGGCAGTTTGTGGAGCACCTTGAGGGAATATATCAGCACCTGACAACGATCCCACTGTGTAGGACCCCAGATGTGCTCCCCCAGGACCGGGAGCCCTCCAAGGGGCTAAAGCATGGCTCACTGACACTCAGTTGAATCAGTCTCCCTGCCTCTCCCTGGACTGAGCCCAGAGCCTGGCCTAGTGGCCAGGATGGGTCGTGAACAGGACCTGATCCTTGCCGTTAAGAATGGAGATGTGACCTGTGTGCAAAAACTGGTGGCCAAGGTCAAGGCTGCAAAAACAAGTGAGTACTTGGTGGGGTCACCATCCAGGTGAGACCCACCTCTGTATAATGAAGCTACAAAGAGCTGCTTGTGGGGGGGGGGGGTTGTCACTGTGGTCTGCAGACCTGACCTGTGAAAGGAGGGCTGTCTAGCTGTGCCTCTGTGGGAGAGCCAGAGAGGGTGGTAGGAACCTTCTCTCCCCCACCCCCACCCCCACCCCCCGCACACCCATCCCTTCCCACCTGTATTGTTGAGTGTCTCTAGTCAAGTTTCTTATCATCCCGGGGCACATAGGTCTTGACAGCAAAATAAGAGTTGAAGTACGTTCATTCGCATGTTTTGATCAGCTCCTATTTATTAGGTGCCATTTGTGTCCTACTGTGGACTGTGCTGCTGTGTCCTAACTAAGCTCTGGACCACAGGGGCAAACAAAACAGACCAAACCTTCAGCCCTTGGAGTTGCCTGCTAAGGAGGTGGCTTTTCAGATGTGTTTTTTGGCACAATGGGATTTTGGCTATGGATTGGGAAAGACTGAATAGAGCGCTGTACCCACTCACAATCCCGTATGCACACTTCAACCAGAGTATCTGTGGTTATGCCTAAATTTAATGAGGATGTCTAAAATATCTTTTTTTAAAAAGAGGGGTTATAAAAATAAAAAAAAAAGAGGGGTTAGGAGCCGGACATTGTGGCGCACACCTTAAAAATCCCAGCGCTCGGGAGGCAGAGGTAGGAGGATCGCCGTGAGTTTGAGGCCACCCTGAGACTACATAGTGAAGTTCAGGTCAGCCTGGGCTAGAGTGAAACTCTACCTCAAAAACCAAAAAAAAGATAAGGAAGAGGTTGGTTTTTTAATGTTGTTTGTTTCTTTGTTTGTGTGTTCTGGAGATGGAACTCATGGCTTTACACATGTTAGGCAAGCGCTTTATCACTGAGGTATATTCCCAGCCCCAAAAGAGAATTGTTTTCAAGAAAAATTCAACACCTTCTGACCATTACTAAATTTCATTTCCCCGTGGTTTATCTGCTTGTGTTCCTTGGGAGTGTGTGACCAAAACTCATTTTATAGAGGTTTCTATGTGTTGAGGACTCTAACCCTGACAGGGCTGTGTGGGATGGTTGCATGAATAACCACACTGAGCCCCATCTCTCAGGTCTCCCTGTGGTGAGACTCCCTCCCCCAGGAGAATAGAGCTCTTGGACTTCAGGGTGAGTTCTCTGGGTTGTCTCAGGAAGCCACTGGGCTCGAGTCCTTGAGATCCTAGACTAGCAAGTGTTTTTTGCTTCTAGTCCTAGTGCTGGAGCTGTTTCCCGAGGGGAGGGTCTTCTCTGGAGCACTAGGGCTCTAACCCCAAGACACACCTGGGCCCTGTGCACAGGAAGAAGTCCCCAGGCTACCTGAAGACATCTTATTATCCCCACCCACACCTTGGAGCTTGGTTGCCAAAAGGAAAGACGTTAATGGCGTGCACCCACCTGCACTGCAGGGCGGAACCCAAACATGCTGGACTCCAGCCCAAGATGGAGCTGTGGGCCGAGGTCCCTGTGCCCTGGGGAACTGGACAAGGGTGAACAGGGCAGGAAGAAAGTGATGAGGAGATTCCCAAGGGAGGGCCTCAGGCCTAAGTGGGAACCACTCTCCCTCTCTCTCACCTCTGTGTTGTTCTTGGACACCAGCCCAATGGGGCCTTGGTCACACTGCTGCTGGCCTCATAGACCTGCTGCCTCAAAGTGAGGCCCACTGGAGGGCAATGGGAGGGGTCAGAGCCTGGTGGCGGGAACCTATCGTCAGGCTTAGAGGTTCCAAGAGGGTTTCCTGTATCACGTAGCCAATGTCTAGGAAGAAGAGGTCCCTTCCATTCTATCAGTCCAAGGTGGGGACTCACCTGCATAGGGTACAGGTACAGGATGACAGGCTGGAACCTTCTTGTGAGTCCCTGGCACCATGCCTCCCTTCTTTGTCCTTTGAGAAGCAGGAAGACTCAGCTAGTGACAAAAATGAGATCACAAGGTGACCTTTACAAACCTTAATGAGTTTAGGAAGTAGTGTTACCCCCTGGCTTCCCTGTAAGATAGGAATTTTTGTAGCCAGTATACAGATAAGGAAAGTGACACCCAAAGGTTACTGACCTGCCTAAGGTCACAGATTCTGTGGGGAGAATTGGAGATAGACCTGTGTGGGTGCTCCCCCTGTGCCCTGTGCTCATCTCCACTGATTTCTGTGCATATCACAATCACCTAGGCATGGCTCTGCTTGAAGAGCTTAGATTCCCTGGAACCCCCTGTCCCAACTTAAAATTATCAGAAAGGGCCTGGGACTGTGTGATGACAAAGTTATAGTTTCCAATGTCATTCTCGGAGAGGGATGAGCATGCCTGCCATGCCACTGAGCAGCAAAAAAACTGCCAGAGGGAAGTATCTGGGCATATTTTTATTTTTAAGTTTTTTTTGAAGCAGGGTCTTGCTCTAGCTCAGGCTGACCTGGAATTCACTAGGTAGTCTCAGGGTGACCTCGAACTCACGGTGATCCTTCTACCTCTGCCTCCCGAGTGCTGGGATTAAAGGTGTGCACCACCATGCCCGGCCTGGGCATCCTTAAAAAAAAAAAAAATTTATTTATTTGTTTGGGAGAGAAGAGGCAGATAGAGAGAGACCGTGGGCATGATAGGGCCTCCAGCCACTACAAACAAACTCCAGATGCATTCGCCAGCATGTGCATCTGGCTTATTGTGGGTACTGGGGAATTGAACCTGGGTCCTTAGGCAAGTACCTTGACCAGTAAGCCATCTCTCCAGCCCTGAGCATCCCTTTATCCCTCCTGCCAGGCTGTCTAGAAGTTTCTAGTTAGTGGCTAGTGTTCCCTCAGCCTCTTCCCTCTGATGTCAAACCTGCGTTCCAACCCCCTCCCAGGTCCTTCAGGAACAGGTGGCTGAGAGGGGAGGGATGCTGCTGCCCCAGCCTTGCTCCTTCCCTCCCCCCCCCCACCTCCTTTCGGAACTCTCCTTCCATGGCCAGAGGAAATGCATGGGCTGGGGTGGCTGGCTGAGCTCACATCCTTTGCTCGGGCTTGAGTGAGTGGTGACAGAGCCTCAGAGCCAGGCTGGGGAAGAAGGTTGGGTAGCAGCGGAAGTGCCTGGAGCCACTGCCAGGAACCAGGACCCTCCACCCTCCTGCCGGTGTCTCCAACCCAGGGCCAGTCATATTGAACCTCTCCCTTACCACCTTTCCGGCCATTGTTCTAGAAAGAACAGAGCCACCCAGACTGGCCCTGCCCCTGTTCCTGTGTCCCTCCAGTCCACGTTGTCTGCTCCTCTCCGGAAGGGACACATCCAGCTGCCCCATCCCAGACCGTCCGTTGGCAGGCTCACAGAAGGGTGGGCTGGCTGAAGGACTCTGAGTCTCTTCTCTGTGGACCTCATTGTCTTGTTGGTTGAGATTCGGAGAGAGCAGCGCCCTGGCCAGCCAAGGTCACCCAGACAGGGAAGAGCAAAGCCTCGTTTGAACCATGCACTTCCTGCTTCCTGAGCTCTGTTCTTTCTCCTGCCCCAAATGGTTCTGTGTTACAGGGCCTTTCAAAAGGGATGAGAGGAGAACTGGGATCTGTTTCCTCCCAATGTCCCCCCACACCCAAACCTCTTCACTTCCCTGACCCTCCGTGGTTCTGTCCGTGGTTCTGTACTTGCCTTTGTGGTATAGAGTCCTTCAGCTCTGCCCTGTCCCTTCCCTCCCCATCCCTGATTCCCTCCCTGCTGGAATGAGGCCCTGCCTTGCCCAGGCTGCTAGGGTATTTGGGGGCCCACCAGGGCCTGAGGGGCAGGCCTGGACCAGCATGCTTGGCACCCTGCCCAGGCTGGGCTAAGCAAGGCCCCCCCCTTCCCAGTGGGGTGGGTTCTAGCAAGACTCAGGGGCCACCTATGACAAGGCTTTCTCCTCCTTCCCCCATACCACAAGGACCACTCCCACATGGCCTGGCTATTGCTGGACCCTCACCTGCATGCATCCTGCCCAAGGGAGGCAGTGCCCGCAGCTCCTCTGCCCAGGCCCTGGATCTCTGAACCAGAGCCTGTGGGTGTTGAATCAGTGGGTGCTCCCCAGGTAGCCAGAGACCCACCAAGATCCAGGGGGACAATCTGGGTACACAATGCCCCTCTTGCTGTAAGATAGCCTAGTATAGTAAGGACTGCTAAGTGATGATTTTTAAAATATATATTTTTTTTTTATTTGAGAGATAGAGAAAGAGGGAGAGAGAGAATGGGCGCACCAGGGCCTCCAGCCACTGCAAACGAACTCCAGATGCATGTATCCCCTTGTGCATCTGGCTTACCTGTGTCCTGGAGAATTGAACCAGGGTCCTCTGGCTTTGCAGACAAACACTTTAACCACTAAGCCCTCTCTCTAGCCCCTTGATGACTTTTTTTTAAATCATAGTTTGTAGGTGACAAGAGACAAGCACCCCTGGGGACAGGTTCTGGGGTCAGCCCTTTTCAGAGGATATAGCCCAAGAGGTTAAATGACCTGCCCCACACTTAAAGGCTGGCACATGCAGAACTAGGGCCAGTGTAGGTATGTCTGGTGCTGCCTTGCCCACCAAGTTTCACTCAGGGATGCCTGGGGCCTAGCTCTAGCAACTCCTCTCCTTAAGTACCCAGGGCCCCTCTCCTTACCCCATCCCCCTCTCCTTAGCCTAAGAGGACAATGTGACTCTCTCCCTGAGCCATTCAGGCAGGAATGCCAACCATGCACCCCGTGGGCCTGTCCCATCGAAGGCGCGTCATGCCAGTGCCCCCTCCCACCCCCTTTGGCTCTATAAACAAGCTGGGCTGGGGCCCCAGGGAAGTGCCAGGCCAGTGCTGCAGTGGCTCCCCGCATTCGCATTCAGTGCCCGTGAGCTGCCAGCCCATGAGTCAGTCCGGGAGCCACAGGGACAGGACCAGTGAAGGGTCATGGGCCAGGTGCTCTTCTGCATACCAAAAGGTCAGCTGGTCTGGGAAGGTATGGTGGAGAGAATGCCAGGTAAAGGTGTGGGTGAGTACACATGATGTCATGTACCCTGATGCCTCTGCGTCCCCCCTTGCCTCCTCTCTCCCCCCCCCCCCGCCCCCCAGAGCTCCTTGGATCCACGAAGAGGCTTAATGTCAACTATCAAGATGCTGATGGGTGAGTGTGTACGGCTAGGGGTAGAGTCCTGGGGCCGCCAGACTCCCTTCCACTCAGACTAGGCCCTTGAAGTCTATTTACTAAGATCTCCAGGGCCTGCCTGTGGAGGGCCAGAGGGAGGGAGGGGATCCTGCCCACCCACCTGCCTATAGAGTTAGCCCTGAGTGAGGGGAGGGGCCCACTTGTGTCAGATTCCCCCTGGGCCCCTTTTCTCCCTGGAGGATAGGAGCTTCTGGGCTCCTGCTCCCACGGCCCCCTCCTCTGGGCCAGCTGGGGGGGACGCCAGACAAACAGGCTTCTCAGCTGAGACACTAAGCCCTTTCATGCTGTGGCCCGGCTGCTGTGCGCTCCCACGGCAGGGTTGGCGGGCATAGGGGGGCAAGTAACCCATCACTGCCGGCCCCCAGAATGAGCCTGGGTGTGGAAGACCAGGACTTGCAGGGGGCGGGGGGGGAGACTACGTGCTGACACCCCCTACTTTGTGTCCACTGCGCCAGATTCTCCGCTCTCCACCATGCTGCCTTGGGGGGTAGCCTAGAGCTCATAGCCTTGCTGCTGGAGGCTCAAGCCACTGTTGACATCAAAGACAGCAATGGTGAGGTCCCAATGTGCCCTCCAACATGGGGAAGGCAGGGCCCCACCCCAGCCCCTGAGACCAGAACTAACATAACGATACTAACAGATACGGGGGGTCCCTTCTCTCAGGCTTTGATTCTGGGAGAAGTGGGTGGTACTTACTGCCCATGATTCAGATGAGGTTCAGAGAGGTCACAGCACTGGCCTGTCCTGAGGTTTCCAGGTCATCCCCGTGTGGCTACCGTGGGAACTCTGATTTCAGCCCTGTATCTCTGCATTTCTTTCTGACCAAACCTGGGGAAGCCTCATAGCCAGGACGGCTGCATACGCTGCCCAGGTCCCCTCACCAATGCCAGCCCAGGACCTCTCTCTCACCCCACTCCTCCTCCTGCTAGGCATGCGTCCCCTGCACTATGCAGCCTGGCAGGGCCGCCTGGAGCCTGTGAGGCTGCTGCTGCGGGCCTCTGCTGCCGTCAATGCTGCCTCGCTGGACGGGCAAATCCCTCTTCACCTGGCTGCGCAGTATGGGCACTATGAGGTGGTATGTGAGCCTGCCCCAGGGACATGGGGACAGGGAGCCAGGCCGGGGCCTGGGTCTGGCAGACCAGACCCCCTTACTCGGCTCCTCCTACCCCTCCAGTCAGAAATGCTCCTCCAGCACCAGTCTAACCCATGCCTGGTCAACAAAGCCAAGAAAACACCCCTGGACCTGGCCTGTGAATTCGGGCGGCTTAAGGTGAGGCTGGCAGACCTGGGGTCCTGGGTACAAGATATCTGTGGGGTCTCAGGAGGAGGCCCTGACTGACTGCAGGGTACTACAGGTGGCCCAGCTGCTACTGAATAGCCATTTATGCGTGGCTCTGCTGGAGGGAGAAGCAAAAGACCCATGTGACCCCAACTACACTACACCCCTGCACTTAGCTGCCAAGAATGGTCACAGAGAAGTCATCAGGTATCCCAGGGGACTCACCCAATTTCTCAACCCTTTCTGTGGGCTCATTGGTGCTTAATCGGTGCCCACCTGCTGCCATTTTCATCCTTGCTTTCAGTCTCTGACCCCCCCAGTAGTCAGTTTCACCCCCTGCCCACCACAGGCAGCTCCTGAGAGCTGGGATTGAAATCAACCGCCAGACCAAAACCGGCACGGCACTCCACGAGGCTGCACTGTACGGCAAGACCGAGGTGGTGCGGCTGCTCCTAGAGGTGGGTGTGGGAGCCTGGTCACGTCAGGCAGACACAGAGCCTCCATCATGTGCCAAAACCGGCGGGGGAGGCCTGGGCATTTTTGCATGGGCAGCAGGACAAAAGGGCCTGCTTCCTCTGACTGATGTTAAAGCCACATGGCTGGAGAGCAGACCCAACTGGTTCAGATCCCAAGTCTGCCTCTTATTAGCTCATTCTTGACCTGGTCTCTAAAACTCTATTTTATCGTCTGTGTGATCTGAAATTGATAACAGTACTCCCTTCTGGGTGGCTGGGAGGATTAGAGGAAAAGCGACAGGCCAAGTGCTCAGGATATGCTCATATGACACCATATACCCCAGGGAGGTGTGGATGTGAACATCCGGAATACGTACAACCAGACAGCGCTGGACATCGTGAACCAGTTCACCACCTCCCAGGCCAGCCGCGAAATCAAGCAGCTACTGCGGGGTGAGTGTGTATGAGGACGAAGACCCAGTGGGGATGGGGGATAAGGGCTGAGTGAAAGAAGGGGGTTGTCCTTGAGACCAGGAGGATCAGGACATTTATCTGATGCCTGCCTTGCCCCTCCTCTTAGAGGCGTCAGGGATCCTGAAGGTCCGAGCACTCAAGGATTTTTGGAACCTCCATGATCCCACGGCTCTCAATGTTCGAGCAGGAGATGTCATCACGGTGAGGGGCCCCCATAGCCATTCCTTGAGAATGCAAACAAAGCCAGGCATGGTGGTGTGGTAGGAGGATGGCTGTGAGTTCGAGGCCACCCTGAAACTATGTAGTGAATTCCAGGTCAGCCTGGATGAGAGCAAGACCCTATCTCGAAAAACCAAAATGAGAGAGAGAGAATGAAAACAATTGTTATGACTTACTTGGGTACCTGCTGACCTGTCCTTATATACTCTCTAATTTAATTCTTTCCAAATCTAGGCAATGTAGTTACCATTATCTTCTTTTTTAAATTTTTTTTTCATTTTTATTTATTTGAGAGTGACAGACAGAGGCAGAGAGAGAGAGAGCAAGGCAGATAGAGAGAATGGGTATGCCAGGGCTTCCAGCCACTGCAAATGAACTCCAGATGTGTGTGCCCCCTTGTGTATCTGGCTAACGTGGGTCCTGGGGAATTGAGCCTCCAACCGGCGTCCATAGGCTTCACAGGCAAGTGCTTAACCACTAAGCTATCTCTCCAGCCCACCATTATCTTCTTAAAAATATTTTATTTATTTATTTGAGAAAGAGGGAGAGAATGGATGTGCCAAGACCTTTAGTCACTGCAAATGAACTCCAGATGCATATGCCACCATGTGTATTTGGCTTATGTGAGTACTGGAGAATTGAACCTGGATCCTTAGACTTCCCAGGCAAGCACTTTAACCACTATACCATCTCTCCAGCCCCCATTATCTTTTTTTAAAATGTATTTTTTTAACTTATTTATTTGTAAGCAGAAAGAGAATGGGTATGTCAGGGTTTTTACCTGCTGCAAACAAATTTCAGACGTATGCACTACTTTGTGTGTCTGGCTTTACATAGGTACTAGAGTATCAAACTTAGATCATTAGGCTTTGCAGGCAAGCATCTTAACCACTAAGACCTCACTCCAGCTCCCCATTATCTTTTTTTTTTTTTTTTTCAAAGTAGGGTTTCACTCTAGTCCAGGCTGGCCTGGAATTCACTATGTACTCTCAAGTTGGCCTCGAACTCACAGTGATCCTCCTACTTCTGCCTCCCCAGTGCTGGGATTAAAGGCATGCGCCACCACCATACCCGGCACCATTTTTTGAAACATTTTTGTATGAGAGAGAGAATTGGCACACCAGGGCCCCCAGCTACTGCAGTCAAACTCCAGACACATGCTTCTGCTTGTGCACATGAACAACCTTGTGTGCTTACCTCAGCTTATGTGTCTGCCTTACGTGGGTCCTGGAGAGTCGAACATGGGTCCTTAGGCTTCGCAGGCAAGCACCTTAACTGCTACGCCAACTTTCCAGCCCTGCATTATCATATTGTACAGATGACAAAAGCCTAGAGAAGTTTAAGTGAGTTGTTCAGGGTAACACAGCTAAGCAAACAGTAGAGCTAAGACTGAAACACAGGCTTCTGCTTGTACCCACTGTGGCACAAGGGGATTGGGCTGGCTGCTGGCAGCAGGGGCCAAACATGGGCCACCACAGGCATTAGAGGCAAGCTTCGTGGGGAAGAGTTGGACCTGGCCTGCTGGACTGTGACTACAGGGACAGCCACCATCACTTGCCTGGTGTAAGTGACCACTCTTTCCACAACCTGCAATAGGTGCTTGAGCAACATCCAGATGGCCGCTGGAAAGGCCACATCCATGAGAGTCAAAGGGGCACAGACCGTGTGGGCTACTTTCCCCCTGGCATCGTCGAGGTGGTCAGCAAGCGGGTGGGCATCCCCGTGTCCCGTCTCCCCTCTGCTTCCACCCCACTGCGGCCAGGCTTCTCCCGGACACCACAGCCTCCCATTGATGACCCCTTGCACTCTCTTACCTATGGCCAGCTCCCTCGGATGGGCCTCAGCCCTGACAGCCCAGGTACATCCCCCCCGACACACATCCAGAGGGCTTCACTGGGCACTGGCAAGTTGCCAGTCAGCTGTTAGCAGTGCTAACTGAGGCTCTGACCCCTGTGCTTCTGCCCCCTGCAGCAGGTGACAGGAATAGTGTGGGCAGTGAGGACAGTGTGGGCAGCATCCGCAGTGCTGGCAGCGGGCAGAGTTCCGAGGGCACCAATGGCCATGGCACTGGCCTCCTTATTGAAAACGCTCAGGTAGGAGAGCGGGCCACTGGCATTGGGCAGGGGCCTACCCTCTGCCAGTTTTTCACATGCTAAGAGGGCCCCTTCTCTGTCTCCAGCCACTGCCCTCGGCCAGTGAAGACCAGGTGCGAGTGGGACTGCAAAGCCCATCCCTGGCAGGTAGGAAGGGTGAGTGGAGCTGGTACTGGTGCCCGGGAGGAGGCTGAGACCTTGGCGTCTTTTCCAGCCACCCCTGATTCCATTTCTTTCACCCTTTGAAGACAACCTGAGCCACCGCCCTTTGGCCAGCTACCGCTCTGGGGAGGTCTTCACCCAGGATGTGAGGCCAGAGCAGCTGCTGGAAGGAAAGGTGAGGTCTCCCTGGAGACAGATACCCTTTGGGCCTTAAAGGACCATGAAGGACTTTAGAATGGATTTATATCCACTTAGGCCCTGCCCCTGAGGAGACGGGGACCAATGGGAAGAGCCTTTCCTCAGCAGGCTCAGCTCACGCTGCCTCCCCCACCCACCATCACCCCAAAACACATGCTCGTGTGCACACACACATACACACTTACTCACCCCCAAACCCTCCCCTACCTCCACAGGATGCTCAGGCCATTCATAACTGGCTAAGTGAATTCCAGCTGGAGGGCTACACTGCCCACTTCCTGCAGGCTGGCTACGACGTGCCAACCATCAGTCGCATGACACCTGAGGTAGGCGCTGCAACCAGCCAGTGGAAGGCCCCGTGGGCAGAGGAGGGTCCTGATGCCTGTGCTCTGTGTGGCAGGATCTGACAGCCATCGGAGTGACCAAGCCTGGTCATAGGAAGAAGATTGCCTCGGAGATTGCCCAGCTTAGCATCGCCGAGTGGCTTCCCAACTATATCCCGGTGAGCAGGTGGCCAGGGTGGGGACTTAAGTCTCTTACCTAGGTCTCTGGAGGGCGCACTTCCTTTCTGGCTTGGGGAAGGCCACGTCTGATGGTGGCGCTCTTCCAGATGGACTTGCTGGAGTGGCTGTGTGCGCTGGGCCTGCCACAGTACCACAAACAGCTGGTGAGCAGTGGCTATGACTCGATGGGGCTGGTGGCCGATCTCACCTGGGAGGAGCTGCAGGAGATTGGTGTCAACAAACTAGGTAAGGACTGCCCTGAGGCTTCCTTGGTCGGACCCTCCGCCCCACGCCCCTGGCATCTACACGAGAAAGGAAAATCTCGGGTTCTGGGTGGCGGGGATGACCCTTCGTGGATCCAGCTCACCTTGGTGCTTCTGTCTACCCTTCCCCCAGGGCATCAGAAGAAGCTCATGCTGGGCGTGAAGCGACTAGCAGAGCTTCGCCGGGGCCTGCTGCAGGGCGAAGCCCTAGGTGAAGGTGGGCGCCGGCCGGCCAGGGGTCCAGAGCTGATGGCCATTGAAGGGCTAGAGAATGGGGACGCTCCAACTGTGGCTGGCCCACGCCTCCTCACCTTTCAGGGCAGCGAGCTGAGCCCAGAGCTACAGGCAGCAATGGCAGGGGGCGGCCCTGAACCACTGCCCCTTCCTCCTGCCCGTTCTCCCAGCCAGGAGAGCATCGGCGCACGCTCACGGGGCTCTGGGCACTCACAGGAACAGCCTGTCCCCCAGCCCAGCGTTGGAGAATCTAGCGCCCCACAGGAAAGGAACCTCCCAGAGGGTACAGAGAGGCCCCCTAAGCTTTGCTCCCCACTTCCTGGCCAAGGATCTGCCCCTTATGTTTTTATGTACCCCCCGGGCTCACCCTCTAGCCCAGCCTCAGGACCACCTCCTGGTGCACCCCTGGCCTTCTCTTACTTGGCTGGTTCCCCAGCCCCTCCTCCAGACCCACCCAGGCCCAAGCGCCGGTCCCACAGCCTGAGCCGCCCTGGCCCTGCCGAGGGTGAGTCTGTGGGAGAGGCCGAAGGGTCAGTGGGCAGTGCCTTGGGCAGTTATGCCACCCTTACCCGGCGACCGGGACGCAGCACCCTTACTCGGACCAGTCCTAGCCTGACCCCAACTCGAGGGACCCCTCGCAGCCAGTCCTTTGCCCTCCGGGCCCGTCGTAAAGGGCCCCCGCCTCCACCCCCCAAGCGCCTCAGTTCAGTCTCTGGTCCCACGGAGCCGTCTTCATTGGATGGGAGCACAGGGTCCAAGGAAGGGGTCACAGGGCCCCGGAGGAGAACACTGAGTGAACCAACTGGCCCCTCAGAGCCCCCCGGCCCTCCCACCCCTGCTGGCCCTGTGTCAGACACAGAAGAGGAGGAGCCTGGCCCTGAGGGGACACCCCCATCACGGGGCAGCTCAGGGGAAGGGCTGCCATTCGCAGAGGAAGGTAACTTGACTATCAAGCAGCGGCCAAAACCAGCTGGCCCCCCATCCCGAGAGACACCTGTGCCCCCTGGCCTTGACTTCAACCTCACAGAATCGGACACTGTCAAGCGGAGGCCTAAATGCAGAGAGAGAGAGCCGCTCCAGACTGCACTGTTGGCATTCGGGGTGGTGGGTGACACTCCCAGCCCCTCTGGCCCCCTGGCCTCCCAGACCCCCTGTGAGTCCCCCTCAGCTTCCTCCAGCCCCCCTCAGCCTGAGCCCAGCAGCCTTCCAACTCAAGAAGCCCCAGCCCCTCCTCTGAGCCCCGTAGCACAGCCCCCCGAGCTTCCAGGGCCCTGCGCTGGGCTGGCTGTGGAAAACTCAACAGGCAGCCGGCTGAGCGTGGAGACTGAGCCAGCAGCGGCCCCTGCCACCCTCCTCAAGGTGCCTGGAGCAGGTAGGAAGGGAGACTTGCACAGAGGGAGGAGGCACTCTGCAGTGTCATGTCTGGCTAAGTCACAAGCTAACCTTTTTGTCTCTACAGGAACAGCACCAAAGCCTGTGTCTGTGGCCTGTACCCAGCTGGCATTTTCTGGCCCAAAGCTGGCTCCCCGGCTTGGCCCCCGCCCAGTGCCCCCTCCAAGGCCTGAGAGCACTGGATCTGCGGGCCCAGGCCGGGCCCAACAGAGACTGGAGCAAACCAGCTCATCCCTGGCGGCTGCACTGAGGGCCGCTGAGAAGAGCATTGGTGCTGAGCAGCGAGAAGGGTGAGCCGAGTTCTGGGGAGGGAGAAAGGGCTGGTGTGGGAACAGCCTCTCCCTTGGGTCCTGAGAGCACTGGTGGGAGGCACTGCACGCAGAGGCTTCGGCTTCTAAGGGGATGTCAGGGCCTAAGTTTTCAAGTGGCCTAGATCTGATCTGTAGATTCCTAGCGACTGTCCCTTATCCCTGAGCCTCAGTAAACTTATCTGTCAGGAAGAGATGGTGACCCCAGCTATCAGGGGGATTGTGAACAGTAAAAGATGGATGGATACTAAGTGTTTAGGGCCAGAGACAGGCTCACACGGCTCCTTCCCCGCGCCAGCGGGCTGCAAGCACTGGCCTAACCTCATCAAGTCCTCGCCTCCCTCCAGCCCCCCAGGGACCTCCACCAAACACATTCTGGATGACATCAGCACCATGTTTGATGCCCTGGCTGACCAGTTGGATGCCATGCTAGACTGAGCAAGACTAGCCTGTGACTCCGTGTCCACAGTGGCCTGCCAGCCTTCACTACCTGTAACCCATCATGGAAGAGGCCTCTACCAGCCAAGGAAGAGGCAGCTGGCCGATTGGGCTGAAGTATCCCGCGCCAGAAGTAGCTGAGGGGACTTGTCCAAACCTGACTAGCTGAGGGCCTCTGTTGTGTGATGACCAAGCCCCTCCCATGGAGACTGCAGCTGCACAGCCGTGCCACTGGCCAGGGACCCCGGTGAGGACTTCTCTCCTCTAGGAGGAGGCAACGACAGGGCTTCTGGGGTACTCCTACACCTTCCTGCCCGGTGTCTCAAGTCCCTGTGCCAAGGGAATGCCTCTGGCTCCTTGCCAAGCTGCCCTGGTGCTCTGAGAGGCCGAGGAGGCAGTGCAGTTGGCTGGTCCCCTCCCCACAGGTGTACATAGGATATGTAAATACACAGCAGAGGCCTGTCCTCCAGGGAGTGGCCATGCTCGTCAGTTCCTGTCCCTGCTCCTGCTAGCCCATACTGGGAGGCAGTGAGATTAACAGATCTCCAATGTCCAAACTTTTTCAACTGTAAATATTATTTTTCAAGCAGACAGAAATGCTTATATTTTAAAAGGAATTTATTCTATCTATTAACTGCTTAAGAGGATGCAGTGGAGGAAGGCCTTTACACAACAACAGAAGCACCCACTGCCTACCTCTAGCTAGAGGCCTCATCCAGTTGGCCCAGGCCCAGGCTCTGTAACCATTAACCTCTTCCCCCGACTAACACTAATGAAAGTGCCATACCACGTGATTGGGCTGTGTTTGGATCTGTGCAGCAGACCTCCTCCAAGTCCAGCAGTCTCCCCTCAGCCAGACCTGAGGGCACCCACCAGTGGAGAGGGAGGAAGGCTAATGTCCTCTTCCCTGCCTTCAAGGATCCACTCAGTGCCTCAGCCCAAGGGTGGGTTGGGGGGGGGCTATGGTTGCTTTATAGATTGGCCACAGGTTTTTAAGCAATTTACAATTTTAATATAAACCAGTCAACATTCATTCCCAAAAGGCTCATTTCCAGTAAAAAACAAACAAAAAAAAAAAAAAAAAAACACAAAATCAAACAACAACAAAAAACATGACAGTAAAAACTCCCAGAATGAGGAACAGGGCAGGGCCACAGGGAGCCTGGGCTATGTTCCCCACGGCTGCCTTGTGGCTGGCTGGCGCAGGCACAGGAAGGGGTTTGAAGGTGAGGTGGGCTCTTCTCCATCTTCAGGCCCAGAGGGAGAGGAGTTCCTCAGTGCCACACCCAGGCCCTTGCCGCAGGAAGACCAGGGTGTGGGTGGTAGGATGGACACAGCATCTCCCACAGCAGTGGCTGATGCCTCAACAAAGGCTCAGGCTCCCCCATGCTGTGCCATAGATGCAGAAGGAGAGGGCACCAGGTGAGAGGCCCAAGGGTCCCACGAGGGAGGGAACGAAGAGCCCCTCTGCCAAGTGCCTGAGGTTATACATTCAAGAGTGCCCCTGGCAGAGCCAGGGAAGAGCTAGGGTAGTCCTATCAAGCCAAGGCCCTGGGCTAGCTTCTTCCTGGTCGCCAGTGACCAGAGCCAGGTCTCCAATGCCACAGGACACAAACACAAACCCTGAAGCATTCATGTTACCAACTTTGCAGACTCAGGAATGGGTCTGGCTTTAGCCCAGAGAAACCAGGCAACTATGGCCGCCATGGCCAATGGCTCAGAAGGGAGAGTTCATGCCCAGCTTAGTCTCAAACTGTAGCTTCTGTCGCTTCTGGTAGCGGACGCGAACCCTGGTGGAACAGGAGATAAAAAGAGACACGTTGGTAACTGCACTTGGAGGCTAAAGCCTATGTGCCAGCCACTTGAGAGGCTGAGGGAGAAGGATCACAAGTTCAAGGCTGCCTGGACCACAGAATGAGTTCAAGACCAGCCTGTTCTGCTTAGAGACCCTGACACAAAATAAAAATTTTAAAAAAGGTGGGGGGGGGGCAGGAATGTAGCCAGTGGTGGAGTGTGCTCTAGGTTCAATCCTCAGTACCAAAACCAAACACAACAGGTTGGCATAAACCCTCAGGGGGTGGGGCAGGATGCCAACAAGGTAACAAGTTTAAGGAACAAGCCTGGGCCCCAGTAGAAGTGCCCTGCTAACAGCTCACCGAATCTCATGCAGCTTTACGATCTCATTGGTAACCACCACAAGGACCAAGGACAGGCAGCCCAGGAGCCATGTCAGCAGAGGCACGTCCTCCAGGCCAAAGTGGACACGGGTATCCGTGTGTGTCCACAGCTGCAGGTCCACAGCTGTCTGCACTACCTGACCCAGGAGCCTGTGGGCAGAGAACAGCCCTGTGTGAACTCCACGTCATCTTGCTTTCTTCACCAAGATGACTGTTGGACCTTGGTCTCCCTCCCTCCCGAAATCCCAGCCCTGTCCCGCAGCCCCCTCCACCAAGCGCTACTCACACCACAGGCACAGTCACTGCCCACCAGAGGTTTGTCAAAGGGCTCTTTCTCCACAGAGGCTTAGTGCGATGCACATGGGTAACGGAGATAAAGACTAGAAAAAATAGCCGACAGGGTGTCAGACTTCCCTCTGGCCCAATGCCTCCCATTTTGAGGCATCCCCAACCTTCAGTCAGAACCCTCACCAGTGTGCAGGACAATCAAGGCAGCTGTGAGCTTCTGGGCAGACAACAAGCCATTGGCAAAGTCCTCAAACCAGGCCGGGGCCCTGTGGTCATTGCTGCCAAAGCAAAACAGAGTCAGCCTCTGGTGGAAGCTCAGAGAAGTGGGCGGGGCAGGAGAGGACTCCCTCAGGCCGCCCACCTGCGCAGCATGACTGAGGAGCAATTGGTGAGGTTGCGGGCCTGGGCGCTGTCACAGAAGCTCTGCAGTGTGAAGCCAAAGCAGATGAGGCACGAGCTGATGGTGAGGCTGAACTTGAGCAAGAAGCAGAGCAGGAAGTAGTGCTGGGTCTGTGGCACAAGGGAGGACGGTTACTCCCATGGTGAGCAGCCCAGCAGGCCCGGTACCTGGTCAGGCTTCACACGTTAAACAAGCTCTCAGCACTGGTCAGGCTGGGCAGGTGAGGCCCAGGGACCACACTCCATTCACTGCCACCTCCGCAAGCCGACGATCAGCACTCCAGACCTCTACAGAACCTTCCAGATTAAGCCACTCCCAGCCCCAGCCCTCAGCTCCTCTGAGAAGCACGGCTCCTCTCGTGTGCCGTACTTACCTTCTTAGGAATAGAGTGAAGGTTTTTGCCTGTTGCCATAGACATGATAGAGCTATGGGGTGGCTTCCCCAGCAGAGAAATGCTGAAAGGCAAGAGTGAGTGAAGACACTGTGACTGGCACCTTTGCCAATTCTCAAGGGAAAGTCTTTAGAGAGCCTTGAGTGAGGTGAAGCCTGCTAGATGGGTGGAATGAGACAATGGGATCTTGCTTCAGTGTCTCTACAAGAGAAGGCAAACCCTAAGCCATCCTGCCTGGGAGACCCACTGACACCCCAGCCCCATCTGCCTGGGCACAAAGTTGCTGCCAGACCTCTCACCTGAGCAGAGGGTAGCAAAAGCAGGACAGCCACAGGATGTCTGTGGTACTTAGGAGTGGTGGCAGCTGGACCAGGCAAGAAAGGAACTAGGCCAGGAAAGAAAGCAAGTAGATATGAGCAAATTAATATGACCTTAAGGGCCCCAGGGCTGCCCTGCCCTTGCCCTAACAGAAATTCTAGCTGAGAGGAGATGGGAGGAGAGAAGACATCTACCAATGGAATCATCTCCAAAAGCTCAGGGTAGACAGAGGCTCTGGGGACCCCTTGGCTATGATAATACCCCGAACTCCTTCCTCAGGTACTCAACTGTCCTGTACCTGAAGGAGCAAGTGATGAGGGTCAATACCTGTGCGGGCCCTGTCTCACCTGGATAACCACAAGGGTCAGCTGGCACTGCAGCAGGAAAAGGAAGCTCTTACGAATGCCGTAGGTAGCATGCCGAGCCTAGGGACCGAGAAGGACAGATTATGGCTCAGACCTGCCCATAGGTGAGGCCCTCCAGCCAAGCTTTAGCCAAGAGCCACATGCCCAGGATGCTCCTGTGAGGAAGGAGCAGAGACAAGTCCAACTGCCTGGGGAAGCTTCGCGTGGTTCCCACAGACAAGAAGGCAGGAAGCAAGAGGAAGGCAGGAAGCTGCCCCAAGCAACCCCTGTAGCCCTCCCCCCTCCACAGGCCTGAGTCTCACCTGCTCAATGAGCCTGATGATGCTTATGGTCTCCTCCTGGCGAAAGGTCAGGGAGCAAGGCAGGCTATTGAGCTGTCCTGACAGCTGCAAGGGAGAAAGGCCATCCGAGGCCTGGGCCATGGTGGTGCTGGTGGCATATCCAAAGGTCTCCCAGGAGCAGCGGGATGGATACAGGGGATCCAGGGCAATGCTGCTTGGTGTAGAGAAAGCCACCCATGAGCTCATTCCGCATAGACCCCATCTTCCAAAGGACCAAGCAGCCCATCCTTCCACCACACCCCAGTGTCTGGTCCCAGCCAGGTCAAGATCAACCATGGCATATGCCTCCAGCTACTTGCAGGCCCATGTGAGGACAGAGAGAGAGGTCAGCCCACCAACCCCAAGCTCTGGCCCTGACCTGATATCACTCTGGAGGAAGAGACAGCTGTTCCTCAGGTTGGCAGAGCTGCCCAGGCAGCAGGTCACCTCCCCATACTCCTGCATGATCTTTATCATCTCACACATGGCTGCAGGCAGCAGGAGGATAGAGTCAGGCAGGCAGAGCCCTGTGTGGGCACCAGTGAAGATCCACAGCCAGAAGAGCGGGACACAGCAGGGAGTTGGCCCTTCTTCAGAGCACCACCACCCAGCAGCATGATCATATGAACACGGTCACCTCTGACTCCATGGAGTGGGCATGCCAGTGCCATGCCACTAGATACCCCGTCAGCCCCATCCCAGGTTCCCCCACTCCCTGCTTGGGAAACTTCATCCCTCTGAGCCTCAGTGGCACCAACCCTCACAGCTCAGTGAGGACCACACCACTCACTCTCAGGGGTACAGTCAGTGAAGAGAGGCACCAACAGGGGCACGTTGTCAATGTTCTGCAGATGGGGCCTCACTTGGTGGATGCCTCGGGGCAGCTTGGCCTGGAGAAAGCAGAAATGCCAGTAGCCTTAGGATGGAGAGCAGAATCCCTGCACTTACCTGCCCTCTCTCCGCCCTTCTCTTCTTGAACCAGCTATGGGCACTTCAGGGGCACAAGAGACAGATCACATCATACCCGGTTGCAGTCCTCCAGGAAGCTGGGGATGTCACTGTCTGTAGGCTGGAAGCTGATGAGATCTGAATGCCCCTCCTCTTCCAAGAGAAGGAGCCCTTCCGCATCATCTCGGGACACTGGAAGTGAAAGTGTATCCCTCACCTTGGGCCAGCCTTCTAAGGAGGCTTTTCCTTGTCCTGAAGGTGGCACACAACTTCCTGACTCCAGGTCTCCACTCCTCCTTGCCCACTGCTGCTGCCCACAGGGATATAGGGGCCCTTTCCCAAGGTAGTATACTTATATGAGGCTTCCTAGCTGTAGTTCCCAGGAGGAGACCCTCCCACACCCACCCCATCCCCATTCCAAGCAGCTGCCCTCACCCTGATTAAGGTCATCATGGAGGGAGCCTGCATGGCTGGGGCTAGAGGGAGGGATCTCAGAACCAGGTATGTCACCATTGGGAGTGAGGGAAATGTGGCAGTTCCAGCCAGTCTCTAGGCCCATCTTTTCTGCAAATACCTGTAAAAGACAGATGGCAATAGCTATATAGGCCAAAAGTCCATGGAGAAAGGATCAGCAGTGACAGAAGGGGAGAGCTCTCCCTACCTTGCTTTTGAGCTCATCCTCCAATGAGAAGTAGACAAAACGGATACAGGCGTTGACCAGCCCATCAATGAGACGCACGATGTCCAGCCGGGCCTGGTACTGGGAGGACACCATGCCCATGAAGATCTGACCGCTCAAGGCCTGCATGCAGTCTTCCTTCTCCAACACCTCCCCGATCCCTTCTTCAGCCAGGCACAAGACACAAAGGCCAGCCGGCACATGACAAGACAACCAGGACAGCCCAGTCAGGATGAGGAGGAGCCATCAGATTCCAGAGATAGCCCAGGGCCACACACACAGAGGCCTCACCCAAATCAATCAGCACATGGGCCCCAGGGGACCACACACAACCACGCAAATGCACACACAGCCAAGATACATAAAAGAGCCAACAGACACAGGAGAAAAGACAATAAAAGGTACTGTCAGTCAGGTGGCCATCCTAGGGAGCCAGGCGGGCCGGCTCTGCTCCTGCCCAGCCTGCTGCAGGCCGGGGGATGCTCCCACCCTCTGCAAGCACTTCTACACATGGTCTCCACTGCATGCTTCCAAGATCCCTTCAAGGGTGCCCGCTTAGAGGCAGGTGGTACATTCTGAGTGTCTCTGTTTTAGCAGAATTTGGATCTAGGCTTTTGTCTAATTCTAAAAGGCTAATGTTCTGTAAATGCACTGTTTTATAACTTTCTAATAAAGTACTTTTTAGACATTAACCCCCTTGAACATCACAAGAAAACTGAGGAGAGTACAAGAGATGCCTCATTTTAGATGAGAAAACCAAAGGATTCCTCATGTCACCAGCTAGTAAGCACCACACTGGCATCCCAGCTCCTCCTGTGCACTATACATGGCACCATCTGCTACAAGTGATGCCATGGACTCTGGAGCCCTCCTGCTCCTGGGCTCACCAGCCCCAGGGAGATGCCATTCCGTGGAGTCAGAAGCCCTTAGTACCGTCAGAACTCCAGCTGTTGCGGCGGGTGTTCTGTTTGATGGGGATGGTGCTGGGCAGCTCACACATGGTGACCATGCTGTTCTGGCCGGGCACCTGCACCAGCTCAATGCATTTGCCATTGAGCTGAGAGGACAGTGCACAGTTCATGGGTTTGTAGGCAAAGGCAGAGCAATAGCCGGACAGGCAGGCACGCTGGTAGAAATCCAGCACTTTCTTTCTGCAGGGAAGTGGGAGGAAGTAAGGCGAGTGGTCCTGAGAGGCACAAGACTATGAGAAGGGCAGCAGGCCAGCAAAGACGTCCTCACACACCTGTCAGAACCCGAAAGAGGATAGATGTCTGCACCATCCCAGAAGTCTGTGCAGGCCTCCAAGACCACATCAGCAGTACCATGGGACAGCATCTGCTCTGTGCCTGAGGTGGAGAAGAGGCCACACCATGAGGACTCAAAGCAGCCCCTCTTTCTGACCTAACAAATAGCACACTGCAGCCCTAGGGGAGGGTGCAAAGACACTCCTGAAAGAAGGAGTCCCCCATGGAGCACTGCTGGGCTGCTCATGCAGACACTATACTTCCTAGTCTTTGGGGAGCCCCATCTTCTGTGACCCGGTCTTCCAGCCCAGCCCCTGCCACACTGCAGGACTCGGGGAGAGGTCTACTGTTTGTCTAACTTATCCTCCCTGGAATGGACAGGGATGGAGCCACAGCCCACTGCCCGCTCCCATCAAGCTATGGAAGGTTCAGATAGATGCTGGGGTGAGGCTCACTGGTGGCAGTGTCCTTGATAAAGAGGCTGATCATGTGGCTGAGCGGTGGACGTCGTTTGGTGACGTAGGAGGGCCGCCCCAGAGAGGTCTCCTTCACGGTCTCAGCACTGGGGAGGCGGTAGAGCGCCAGGTGGTTTTCCTGCTTGAAGAGCTCCTTGGCCCCTGGAGTGAAGCCTGTGGACAAGGCCCAGACTTGGGGTCTGAGGGTGGAGACAAGGCTCCGCCAGCCACCTCACCCACTGACACAGGTGGAAAGACAGAATCTACTTGTCCTGGCCTGCTCTTGCCACCTTCTCATCCCAACAATCAGTTTTCTTCCTAGACTCAGAAGCTCTGCCACCTATGTCAGTCTATTAAAAAGGAGAAGGAGGGCTGGACAGATGGCTTAGTGGTTAAGGCATTTGCCTGCAAAGCCAAAGGACCCAGGTTCAATTCCCCAGGACCCACGTAAGCCAGATGCACAAGGAGCACATGCGTCTGTCATTTGTTTGCAGTGGCTACAGGACCTGGCACACCCATTCTCTCTCTTTCTGTCTCTCTTATTTCTCTCTCCCTGTGTCTTTCTCTCAAATACATAAAAATAAACAAAAAAAAAAAAAAGGGAGGATGGAAAGCTGGGTGTGGTGGTGTATACCTTTAATCCCAACACTCAAGAAGCAGAGGTAGGAGGATCACTGTGAGTTTGGGGCCAGCCTGGGACTACAGAGTGAATTCAAGGTCAGCCTGGGCTACAGTGAAACCCTACCTCAAAAATAAGGGGGAAGGGCTGAAAAGATGGCTTAGCAGTTAAGCACTTGCCTGTGAAGCCTAAGGACCCTGGTTCGAGGCTCGACTCCCCAGGACCCACGTTAGCCAGATGCACAAGGGGGCATATGCATCTGGAGTTCATTTGCAATGGCTGGAGGCCCTGGCGTGCCCATTCTCTCTCTCTGTTGCTCTCAAATAAATAAATAAAAATCAACAAAAAAAATTTTTTTTAAATAATAAGGGGGAAGCCAGGCGTGGTGGCACATGCCTTTAATTCCAGCACTTGGAAGGCAGAGGTAGGAGGATCACCATGAATTTGAGGCCACCCTGAGATGACAGTGAATTCCAGGTCAGCCTAGGCTAGAGTGAGACCCTATCTCAAAAAAAAAAAAATAAATAAATATTAAATTAAATTTTAAAAAATAAGGGGGAAGATACCAGGAATAGATGGTAAGACCCTATTGCTAAAGACTCCACTTGGGCTTGGGCTGGAAGGTCACTGAGAAACCCTGCTGGATCTGAGCTGATAACCTCCTCCATGTAGACCAGCTGACAGAAAGCTGGAAAAAGCCACACGGCATGCAGCTCAATAGGACAGAGAGAAATCACCAGGGAAGATACTCAACAGTGGACACTGCAAGCCTTATATTTGGCCAGCAAAGCCAAATGAGCCAACAGGTGCAATATTGGCACGTCTGTTATGGGGAAAACCAACTGCCCTCTAATTTGACTGGAGGCATGCTCCATGGGACAGAATACATCCCCGATACTGAAAACCTACAACAGGGGTAGTCATGAGCCCTAAGGGTGTAATGTCTGCTGCTGTCTGACTAAATATATATACTATGCTCATCAAACTGACCAGTAAGCACTTCTCTTAATGTTCATACCCATACATTAATGCTATTCTCACTTCTTCATTATAGAACTTTCTCTTTTGAGATGGCAGTGACCTTGGGATGATTTAGAAGGCATCCTGGTGCTGAGAAGAAGTTGACAGAGGAGTGCTCAGCACTGCAATATCTCTATCACACCTTCCAAGGTTCAGGATCCATTACAGGAGAGGTGGTGGAAAGAATGTAAGAGCCAAAGGAAGGGTAGGACTCCTTCCACTGTGCTCCTCCAGACACAAAATGGCTTGGATATCCATGACCTCACAGTGCCTGACACTACCTACACAAGACCATCATAATGGGAGGAAAAGATCATGACATCAAAATAAAAAAGAGACTGATTGAGAGGGGGAGGGGGAGTGGAGGTTCAAAGGGGAAAGTGGGGGAGAGGAAGGGAATTACCATGGGATATTGTTTACAATCATGGAAATTGTTAATTATAAAAAATTAAAAAGGGGGGAGAGATGTCTCAGCAGTTAAAGGGGATGGAAGCTAAAAGGTACCAGTGCACATGATAAGTGAATGCCATGCTAGGGGACAGGTCTATCTGGAGTCAGTGATAGGCCTATTCTGAGAAGCCAGAAGCCACCCAGGTGGCCCTCCCCATTATCACCACCACAAAGCCATACCAATAAGACGGGCCAGCTCACAGAGGCCCCAGGGCACATGCACAGGCAGCACGGCACTGTGGCTCTCCTGTAGGGCAATGTTGCACAGGTGGTCGGAAAAGCGGCACAGGCGCTCGGTGACACTGGCATTGCACAGGTTCAGCAGCACGTTGAGGCCCAGGGGCTTGAGGGAAGTGAGGTGCAGCTGCCAGTTGGAGTCATCGAACTGGATGCAGGAGGGATTTTGCTGGTCTTGGGACAGGCTTAGCATCTCCAAATGATAGTCACACACGAAGTCTTCAGCCTCGTAGGATTCACCCTCTGTCCCAGGCTGGGTCTGGAGGAAATGTCGGGAGAAGGGGAACCTAAGCTGACACTAGTTAAGGGGAGGCCCTGGGACCCCAAGATTGGCCCCAGATGAAAGCACACCCTCCCCGAGGAGGGTGCAGCGCTCACATTCTCCTGCCTCTACTGAGACCCTCTCCCTGTCTCAGCTCCAGTCTACCTTCAGTATCTGTACCCAGGGAAGGCCTGGTAGGGAGGAAACTATAGCGGGTCTTTTTCAGCTGTGGCACAATAACTAACAGGATGCTATATGGCTTTGTGTGTTTAAATTTTTTTTGTTTATTTATTTATTTGAGAGAGAGAGAAAGAGGCAGAGAGAGAGAGAAAATGAGTGCGCCAGGACCTCCAGCCACTCCAAACGAACTCCAGACGCATGTGCCCCCTTTTGCATCTGGCTAATATGGGTCCTGGGGAATTGAATCTCGAACCAGGGTCCTTAGGCTTCACAGGCAAGTGCTTAACCACTAAGCCATCTCTCCAGCCCTGCTTTGTGTGTTTGGAAGTCTAGTTAGAACTGGATGGAGGACAAGGCTACATCATAGAAAAGAACCAGGTCAAACCTTGGGTGGTCATCTTGTGGCCAGACCTGGGAGCTCTAGGAAGACGGGCTGTGGGGACTCCTGCACTCTTTCGAATACCACCCATTCAGGCTGGGTTGTGTCCCCTTGGCAGGGGAGGCAGAGGGCCTATGGTACTCTCCTCTGCCTTCCTGCCTTCCTCCCCTCACCTTGCCGGGTTCTTCCTCGCCGCCCTCAGTATCCCTGCTGAAGCTCACGTTGGAGCCAGATGGGTGTTTGCTGCGGCCATGCACCTTTTGGTGGGAGTAGGGTTCAAGGGGCTTAGAACCATCACCAGGCCAGTCGCCACGCTCCTGCTCGTTGGAAAGGTGCAGAGCATTGTTGAGGGAGCCAGCAAGGAGGGCATCTCGCTCGTGGGGCTGAGGAGAACAGGAGCACAGTGGAGGACTAGGGTCCCATGGCTCCCGAGGACCAGGGAGACAAGGCAGTTCTGGGCCCTCACTGCCTTACCCTGTGGCTTCACCTCAGCCACTCAGAAGTGGCTCCCAGAGGTGCCTGAGCCACTTTTTCTCTCCTAATCATCACTATGCCAAGGCCACAGGCCAAGCTCCAAGGTTAAGCAGCCCAGACCAGACCAGCAGGGCCCATGGGAGCTGACCATACCTCCTCCTCTACCTCAGGATGGCAGAAGGAGCGGGTGGACAGGTCATCCGTGAGGTCCTCATGGCTACTGTGAGGTGGCTCCACCTTCCCACTGAAGAACAGCACAGTCTCTGGGCTGGGATTTGGCCATGACAGGATGCCTTGCTTGTCCACACAGCATAGAACCTATAGAGACAGAAGTCAGGGTTAGAAAGAGGATCTGGTAGGGGGAAGGGTGGCTGGAGGAATGGCTTAGCAATTAAGGCACATCCCTGCACCCTGCAAAGCCAACGGACCCAGGTTCGATTCTCCAGGTCCCACATAAGCCAGATGCACATGGTGGTGCATGCATCTAGAGTTCATTTTCAGTGGCTAGAGGCCCTGGTGCACCCATTCTCCTCCCCCTTTCCCTTTCTCTCTGTCTCTAATAATAAATTTAAAAAAAAAAAAATCTTTAAAAAAAGAGAGAGAGAGAGAGAGAGAGGATCTTGGGCTAGAGAGATGGCTTAGCGGTTAAGGCACTTGCCTATGAAGCCTAAGGACCCAGGTTCGATTCCCTATGATCCACATAAGCCAGATGCACAAGGTGGCATGAGCTTCTGGAATTCATTTACAGTGGCTAGAGTCCCTGGTGCATCCATTCTCTCTATCTGCTTCTCTTTCAAATAAACGAAATATTTTCTTAAAAAAGGAAAGAGGATCTGCCTTAGTCTAACTGCCCAAGGGCCACACAAACACATTCACAGTCCAGACCCAGCTAGACATGCCAGTACAACAGGTGCCTCCTCACCGTGACGGAACCCAAGCTGTGTAGCAGACTGGCACTGTGGCTTAGTGTTGGAGATGTCCCCTGGATAACCCTCAGGAAGTGGCCCCAAATGCAGCGCAACATTTCCTGGTGGGGGAGAAATAGTCTGAGGCCATCTGGGGCTCAGCTTCACTTCCCTAGAGTCACCTTCTAGGGTCCCAGCCAGGGGAGTGCCAGCAGGCTGGGTTTCTAGGACAAGGTATTGACATGTTATGGGATCAGGCCTGGGTCGTGCCCACATGCAACATACATAGGAGCAAAGGGGAGCTCCAGCTGGAGGCTCAGTCCATAAACAGAACCACACAGTTCCAGGAAGGAGCCTGAGGACACAAGGCTTCCTGGCTGCAGGGGCCTGGAGCAAAATTTGCCTCAGGAGCATACCTGAGCGGAGACGGCTTCGGTATAGCTGCTGAGCGTATCCTCTGAGAACTTGGCCAGCTGCACAGAGAGAGGCGAGCCTCGGTGAGAAGAAAGCTGCCTTCACACGGCCCTCCACACGAGCAGTGTGTAGCCACACGGGTGAGGCTCCCAAGGCCCTTTGGTGAAGGGCACCAGGCAATTCCCTCTCCCCCTGATGGGACAGATTCTTATTCATATCCGGGCCTGGCTAGAGACTATTTAGTAAGGAACAGGACTAAGCCCCTGGGGCCCAGGACCTCCAACATATTGAACCCAAGGTGGGACTGGACTTGTGTCCTGCTTCCTATATATCCAAGTCCCTGTTTTTGCTTCTGTCTCAGACCTCTACATGTTCTGGAGCGACCTACCAGGGAGCTGGGTGAGGCCTTGCTCATCTGGGCCAGGACGCGGGCTTCTCCACAGGCGGTGGCCAGAACCCAGAGGACTGGGAAGAGCAGGGGGAGGATGGGCAGCATGCCATTCACCTAGGGAGGAACAAATCACACACAAGGCTCCCAAGGAGCTGCTGGGTCAGAGGGAGGAGGAAGGAACCATATGGCTACCCAGAGTAGAAGGCATGGCTATCTAAAGAACAGGAAGGGAAGGAGGTGAAGGAAGTGATGTTAAGCTGAAGCCTGGGGATATTCCGGGCTACAGAGAGGGAAGGACACAGAGGGAAGCCTAACAGAGAAGAAAGCGCTATCCTTGCCTGAAGTTGGAGGAGGGTGTACTGCCAGGAGGTGACCCCAGGAGCACAGAACATGAAGCGCACGGCATTGGTGATGAGAAAGCAGGCCTGTGGGAACAGTGTGGGTACAGCCTTAATGCCCTCCCCTAGCAAGGCACTGTGCTATAGGTCCTTCCTTTGCCATCCACACCACAAACTCACTCCGGGCCCCTCTGCACACTCTCACCTGGGCTGGACCCCAACACTCCCCCATATGTCAGGCCCTCTCCCCTGTGCCATTGCCCTGCCTCACACACCAGGACCACGGGCACAGCATAGTGAAGCATCACTGACTGCACGGTGAACCTCTCATTGTCCAGAGCAGTGACTGGGCGGGACAGGGCCATGTCCAGGCACCATCTGTAGAAAGAGACAGCCCTCAGCCCCACTCAGGGGAGACACCAGAAACCTGTACCTTGAAAAGATTTGGGGCTTTTCTGCTGGATAGGGCTTCATAAAACACCATCAAGTCTACCCTCACCCTGGACATGGTACCCTGGGAAAGGGGCCTATGGCCACGTTCATAGATGTTCTGAGTCTAAGAATGTTCAGGGGATGCTGGGGAAAGGAACTAAGGAGATGCCTACTCTAAGTGAATTCAGACAGATGGGGTTCCTTCCTTGTTACAGGAAGCACTGAGGAAGAAAACAGCAGGGGCAGGAGGAGGCAGGTGGCCCTGCTACCTGATGTTGGCAATCACTGGAGTCTCCAGGACACGGAAGAGCCGGTACTGCTGGGGGTTCTGTGGCCCTTTCTTTACTTCTCCCCGGGGCGAGGGTGGAGGAGAGAAGGGGGGGAACAAGTCTCCAGGCTCCAGGACTATGTGTTCATCATCCTGCCAGCAGGGACAAGGAAAAAGGCTCTGTCAGAGTGCACTGGTTTCTGTTTTGTTTTGCTTTGTTTTGTTTTTCTTTCTTTCTTTCTTTCTTTCTTTCTTTCTTTCTCTCTCTCTCTCTCTCTCTCTCTCTCTCTCTCTCTCTCTCTCTCTCTTTCTGTCTCTCTCTCTCTTTCTTCTAATGAAAGATCTAAGAGAAGCTAGGCACTGTGGTGCACACCTTTAATCCCAGCACTTGGGAGGCAGAGGTAGGAAGATTACTGTGAGTTCGAGGCCGCCTTGAAACTACATAGTAAATTCCAGGTCAGCCTGGGACAGAGTGAGACCTTACCTCAAACAAAACAAAACAAAATGATTTAAACAATAGTAGAAGCAAAGGAAAGCAGGAAAGCTCCCAAGTGAGAAGCTGAGAGGGTTCCAAGCAAGCAGCTCTGGCTTGGTTTCTCATTATGTAGCCCAGGCTGACCTCAAATTCTTTTTTTTTTTTTTTTTTCCAGAAAGAAAGCACATGCATGAGAGAGAATTGACATGCTAGGACCTCAGCCACTGAAATCAAACTCCAGACACTTGCACTACCAAGTGGGCATGTGAACCTTGTGCTTGCCTCACCTTTGTGCATCTGGCTAATGTGGGATGTGGAGAATCAAACATGGGTCCTTAAGGCTTTGCAGGCAAGCGCCTTAACTGCTAAGCCATCTCTGCAGCCCTGACCTCAAATTCTTGATCCTTCTACTTCAGCTTTCCCAGTGCTAAGATTTCAGGTGTGTACACCACATCTCTACAAAGTCAGCTAAGTGGAAATGGATCCCAAGGTCAGGGACTGTCCACTAGTAATGTTGGATAAAGCCTGTGGGACTTGTGTTCCTAGCACTGAAGGATCAAGGAAAAGAAAGAACAGCAGGAGGAGAGAATGGAAGAGGTTCCAGCTCTGCCCAAGAGCCCCTGGGAAGCCTCCAGCCCAGATGTTTCCTGCTTTCAGATGTTTCCCAAGTAGCTTCCACTACCTTGATGCCCCTTAAGGAGGCAAAGGACTCCTGGCCAGGCCTCAAGGCTATGATGTCTCCTTCTACCAACAGGCTAACTGGCAGGTTCACCAGGTGTCCATCTCTGTAGGCCCAGTGCAGAGACCAGGATGGTGCAAAAGGCATGTGGAGGTCTGGATACATAGCTTTTGGCCACTTGATCTCCTTTCCATTCCTGAGGGCATCTGATGAGAACAGAAAGATGGCAACAGACTTATCACCTCTGGACAGCCTCAGCACTCACCTAGGGAGTATCACCTGCTCTTCAGCCTTTCCCAGAAGGTGTGAACCCACCCCATACATTCAAATGCTTTCTCTATTTCAATGACACCTTCCTTAGGACACCTTCCTTGATAGCTCCAGCCTTGGCACCTCCACTAGACAAACATGTGCCAAGTATGTAAACAAAGATGCCAGTACTGTTGGAAGGGACTGGAGAAGGAGTAACCTATCTTTCAGGTAATGGAAGATGGCTTCTAGGAAGACAGAGCATGCAAGATAGGCTGCAAAGAATGGGCACAGTTTTGTCAACTGGAGACAAGGAAAGAGAAATGATCCAGGCAAAGACAAGCAAGACAGACACAGAGCAGGTTCACACATAATGGCTCCAAGGCAGATGAAGGGTCATAACAGGAAGATAAACAGTAAGAGGAAAGTCTGGACAGGCAAGTTATTGCCTATGGCCAAGGCTCTGTGGCTGTATCTGGGATGGCTTGGAAGAGGAGGAGGGAGCCAATGATGGCTCCTGAGCAAGAGACTAAGCTCCCAGGAAGCAGGGCCCATCTTTCTTGGTCATCTGATACCCCAGTGCTTGGCACAGGTTTGCAACTAACTATTCACTTCAGAATAAATGAACAAATTCTCACTCAGCACTTAAAGGCCCACTGCTTGGACAGTGTGGCACTGTCAGAGAAAGGTGTCCTGAAGCAGGTGTGCTGCTTCTCGGACAATACTGAGCGTCCATGGAAAGCACCAGCCATGGCCTCTCCCAAGACATTAATGTAAACCTGGGGCTTAGTCAATGCTGTCTGGACAAAACAACATGAGCAAAACCCCTCTCCTTGAGGAACCACACTGTCTGTCCTGGGTCCCAGGATCCCTGTCTCACCTTGATTCCTACAGGCATCTCAGCTGCTCTGGGGTACTTTCTCACTCCCCCTGCCCTTACCATCAGACAAGATACACTTGGAAGAAAACATCTCAGGTGCTCTCCTACTAAGACACAGAGTCTTTTCTGTCACTCTCCCAAAATTAGCAATCCCACAGTGCTACCATCAGCTTCCTGCCTTCCCAGTCCACGGCTTGGTGACCACAGCTGTCCTGAAGCTCTCACTGGCCTGCTCAAGAAAAGGCAGGACATCCAACTCTTCCAGTGAAGACAGCCCAGGGAGTCCCTGACACACCACAGGGATCTTCCCCATGGGCAGCCTGCCCTCAGCCTCACCTTGGATTTGGTCAATGATCCCTCGGAGCCTGCGCTCCACCTCCCGGCGCTTCAGCCGATCTTGCCGCCCAATGAGGACGAGGTTGAGAAGCAGCAGCAGGAAGAGCATGGAGGCGTTCACCAGCTCTACTCCATGGCTGGGGTCGGGGAAACGGAAGGCAAGGTTCATTTCCAGACAGTAAGCCTCCCTCGGCCAGCCTTCATAGCCCAAGATACCCCTTCCCTCTGGTCACTTCTGAAAAGAGGACTCATCTAATATCTGACTCCAGCCAAACCTCTGGCCTCAGCCAAGGACCAAGGGGATTTTTATATGGTCAGAGCACCATGAAGGCAGCTCAGGGGCCACAGCCTTGTCAGAGTGCTGGGATGCACTGAGGGACCAAGTGGACATTTGTTGAGGTCATGGGACCCTGCTTACCTCCCAGCCGGCTGGCCCCCATAGCAGCCCAGCAACAGCAGCACAGCCAGCAGCATGAGTGAGGCCCCGGGCCAGTGAAAACAGGAACAGCGGTTACTGAGGTGCAAGAAGCTGTTTCTCCATGCCTCCTGTGGGGCAGAGGCAGGCCAGCAGTGAGAAGCCTGTCTAGAGCACCCCAATCTGTCCTCCTGAACCTCAGCGGCCACCTACAGCAAGTGCTGTCAGGATATCACCCTGAGGGAACCCAAACTTCTGACTTCCCACGACGTTTCAGTTGAGTCCTCTGTGCTCAGGAGCCCCTGCTTCTCTGCCATCCCACGCAGGACCTGGCCACCCCTGAAGAAGCTCACCTTCCATGTAACACATTTCTTCTGCTCTTTCAGGTGTCCCTCCAGCACAGCCTCCAGCTGCTCCTTCAAGACACTGAGGGCCTTCTGGGTAGACAGGCCCAGGGCCAAAGAGGGCTCGCCCTGCAGGGGAGAGACATTCAGCATCACCCCAGACTCTAGGTTCCTGCCCACGCTGGCTGGCCATGGCAGGCTGGGCCTATTCTCACTCACTGCCAGACCCTTCCTCCTCTCTGTAACCCTAACACCCATAAGCCCACCCCCAACAATACACTGCCTCCAACAGGAGTTAATTCCTGAATCTCCATCAGCTGGGATCCTAGCATCCAGAACACCTAAGTTTATGGGGGCACCTGAATCAAACCACCACATTCCACCCCTGGCCCCCATAAAATGATAACCATACATGATGTAAAATGCAATAGATTCATCCAACTTTTGCTTCTTCAAGACAGCTCAAGTGAGCCAGGCATGGTGGCACACACCTTTAATCCCAGCACTTGGGAGACTGAGGCAAGAGGAACACTGTGAATTAGAGGCCAGCCTGAGACTACAGAGTGAGTTCCAGGTCTGCCTGGGCTAGAGTGACATCCTACCTGGAGAGAAGAAGAGAGGAGAGGAGAGGAGAGGAGAGGAGAGGAGAGGAGAGGAGAGGAGAGGAGAGGAGAGGAGAGGAGAGGAGAAAGGGAAAGGGAAAGGGAAAGGGAAAGGGAAAGGGAAAGGGAAAGGGAAAGGGAAAGGGAAAGGGAAAGGGAAAGGAAAAGGAAAAGGAAAAGGAAAAGGAAAAGGAAAAGGAAAAGGAAAGAAGTTCCCAAGCAACAGCAAGGAATCCCTGGACATGAGACACCAAGAAAGGGACTCCAGCTGTCTGCTGAGAACTCCTGATGATGGGGCATGGGGCCGTGCTACCCTGGCTACTGGGACTCCTTGCCCTTCCCGCTCCAAGGGCCCCCAGGTCTGCTCTCTTCAGGAACCTGCTCTGACTTCACTTGCTGTTGGTCTGCACTTCTCTGCCTGACTCCACAGGTGCCCTCTCCCCTTCTTTGGCAACTTGACCTTGGTCCTGGCTGGATACGCACCTCTATTATTCTGAGAGGCTGTTAGGCCTGTAGGGCAGGGTCCTAGTGCCTGGCATCATGGGGTACACCTGAGTGGCGCCCCCAGTATTACCTACTGCTGGCTGCCTCAGCTTTTACAGTGGGTTGGCCCCAAGATTCCTGGCTCCCTTGTCTAAATCTTACCTAATCCCACTCTCCACAGTGGCTTTGGTGGATTATGGAGATAAGAGTTCCTTCTTCACAGGGAGGATAAACTAGTTATTTCAGCTCAGGGAGAAATGGCCTCCAGGCTGGGGCCCCACAGCCTAATATGGGTTAAGAACTGTTCCTAAGCACTCAACTCCCTTCAGTAAGACCCCAGCCCTCTTAGAGGCCAGGGTCCAAGACAAACAAATGCCAAGTGAGGCTCAGGTCTCCTAGAAGGGGAGAGGCCATCAGTGAGGCTCTAGGCAGGAAGACAAGGGGCTTGGTTCTGGGCTGAACTGGTTAGGTCTGTTTGTGCCCCCCCCCAGCCCCCAGGCCATAGTGGGAAGAGAACCCTGGGTCCCTAGCACCTTCCCTAATGCTGTCCCTGCCCCCCTTAGGCTCAGCCTTCCTGGTTCCTCTCCACAGCAGCATGTAAGAGCTGCTGGGATGGGCAGGATGGACATGCCTGGACCCCCTTCCAGAATTGATGAGGTGGAAAACACAGTGGAGGCAGGAAGGGCTGGCTGGCTGGCTGAGGTGAAGGGCTACACGACCAAGAGGGGGGAGCTGGAAGGGAGGAAGAACCAATAGCACACGGCTCCAAGGTCACCCGAGGAGCTGCAGAGCCTGGAACTACAACGGGGACCTCGTGCCCAGAAAGGACAGTTCCTAGCAAGGCAGAGAAAAAGCTCTGGACGTGGCATGCAGCCTTGAACCAGGCCTACAGACCTCGGGCACTCATTGGCTCTCCTGTGGCCATCCTGACATGCACTGCCTCCTTCCATGCAGCCCCACACTCAGGACCCCCTTGCCTGCCCAACCACCACTGGCTCTGTTGCTCTCCCTGTCCCAGGGACACGGTTCTTTCCCAGATGGGAAGGCCCAGCCAGAGGGTGGCAGATGCTTGCAGCGCAGGACGCCTGCAGAGCTGTGTGCAGGTTTCTATCTCCACACGTTGTGTCTGCCAGGGGCACCAGCTACGGACAGGGGATTAAAGACAGCACAGCAGAGGAAAAATAAACCATTCTAATTACACACTGCCCGGTGGAAGTGCCTGCCCACACATGCTTCAACTGAGTAGATCCAAGCCTGTTTGCTCACCCCTTGGTGGCAGGAGGACCCAAGTGAAAAGTCAGATATCTGCTTTCTCTCATCATGCCTCAGCTTTCCCCCAGAGGACAGAAGAGCCACAACAAGGAGCTAAGTGGAAAACTCGTACTTTCTGCAGGAGACTCAGAACTATAGGGAGTGGCACTGCCAGCCCTCCCCAGCAGAGTGGACAGGAAATCCCATGTGCCCGTGTACCTTTGGGGAGAATGTAGCAAGTCACTATTATCTGAGAAATAAATAAAAAACTAAGTCAACACACGGGCTAAGGTCAGCTTTTCTTGCTTCCTGGGGCCAAGAAGGGTGAGGAAAAATCTGACATGTGCTAAGTTCCCAAAGCTATCAGAGATTTCTCTTGCTTTCCAGATGCTAAAATCTCTAACCGACCCCTTTAGAGATGGGGGGGGGGGGGCGGATTTTTAAAAGAGGCTCTCCCTCTAGCCCAGCTTAATCTAAAATTTACTTTGTAGCACATTCTGGCTTGAACTCATGGAGATCCTCCTACCGCAGCCTCCAGAGTGCTGGAGTTAAATGCATAAACCAGCACACTTGGCTTCCAGAGGCATTCTTGGGGCCAAAAGTAAGGCTTTGTTTGACCTCAGAAGGACCAGGAGAAGGTGGCACTGAAGTCTTTCAGGCAGAAGCAGGCCCACCCCACTATTCTAAGTGCTCAGGCTCAGCCAGAGTAGAAGAAAGAATGACCTGAGGTAGAAAGGAAGTCCTGACGCAGGGTGGCTGGATGCCCGTCATGATCTGGGCTTGTTCTCCGTTCTGCCATTCATGGGGAGTAGAATGTGGCATTCGGGGGAAAAATGAGGGTAAGGGCTGGAAAGATGGCTTAGTGGTTAAGGCCCCATGTTCAATTCCCCAGTACCCATGTAAGCCAGATGCCCAAGGTGGTGTATGCATCTGGAGTTTGTTTGTTTTTTTTTCCTTTTTATTGTTTTTTTGAGGTAGGGTCTCACTCTAGCCCAAGCTGACCTGGAATTCACTGTGTAGTCTCAGGGTGGCCTCAAATTCATGGCAACCTCCCACCTCTGCCTCCCCAGTACTGGGATCAAAGGCGAGAGCCACCATACCCAGCTATGCATCTGGAGTTTGTAGCAGCAACAGGTCCTGGCATAGCCATTCTCTCTATCTGTCCCTCTCTCTCAAATAAATAAATAAAAATTAAATTAAAAATATATTTTATGGTTGGAGAGACAGTTTAGTGGTTAAAGCACTTGCTTGCAAAGCCAAAGGACCCAGGTTTGACTCCTCAGGACCCACATAAGCCAGATGCACAAGGGAGCGTACACATCTGAAGTTCATTCACAGTGGCTGGAAGGCCTGGTGCACCCATTCTCTCTCTCTCTCTGCCTGCCTACTTCTGTATCTCTTTCTCAAACAAATAAAAATAAACTATTTAAAAAATATATATTGTATATATAAATATATATATATATATATTTTTTTTTTTTAATGAGGATAAAAAAAGCCCATCTATCAAACCACAACTAGGCATCTACCTCTAAGCAAGACTCACTGTCAAGTGCACAGCTGGCTTCTGAGGGTCAAATGAGCCTTCAGAGGGCTGACACACTTGAGCCTCCCTGCACCCACCTCAGCCAGGTTTCTCAGATGACAAAACCAGAAACCCCAAGCCCTTGGTCCCCAGCCCATGTCCTTGCAGAGAACCTCTGGTGTTCTCCTGGCTCAGCCCTATTTCACCTGTTTCAGGAGCAAGAAAATCAAGGCTCTAGGCTCTGGTAGATAAGCCATAAATTTAGAGCTTGACCCAAAGCCTAGATAATAGATGACCACCTGTCAGGACTGGGTGGGTCCTGTTCCCTAGGCTCCTCCATTCCAGATGCTTTAATGGGTCCAGGTAGGGAGAATACCCAAAGCTGGACTTGGCACAATGCCCAATCATGGAAGCCTACCAGCCACTAGCCATGCTTCTAAGTTTGGCCTGGCTCGTAGGCAGCTAGGTGACTCAGAGGCAGCGGAGCGCTTGCTTTTCTCCCTCACTCTGACCCTGGCGCTTCCATTCACCTTCTCTCCGACTCCTGCAGCCACTAAGACCTAGGGAGAAAGCATCCTGGCCCTGGCTCCCAGCTGTTACCCACCCATGTAATAGGGGTGGAGGGTGAGCCCCCTCACTACAAAGAGATGGCATCCAGCCCTGAGGCTCTATCACCTGTGCATGGAGCCCTAGGTCCTAGTGTCCCTTGGCAGGATTTTCAGAAGCTCAAGCCCCAGGATTGCTCTGGGTAACTTGAGCACCTGGCTAGTATCTCCAAGACATGCTGCCTTTTTGGCTGCCAGTCCAAGTCTCCTTCCAAGGCCTTGATCACCTCAGGCTCCTTACAGCTGACCCCCGTTCTTCAGCATCTTTGGGACTCGGTTGGCAAGCAATAACCCAGAACCTCTTATAGCAAGCTAACAGACCTGCTAGTGAGAACTGCGAAAATCAAGCTGGCATACTCACAGTGCCGCATTTGCCCTGGAGGGGCATCCATAGCTCTGCCTGCTTGAAGAGCATGGGGCAGAGCCTGGGGGCCAATCAGCCAGCTGCAGTACTCCCAGCACTACCCTCCAGGAGAGAGGGAGGAGAGAGAAGAGGGGCGAGGGTGCTGCAGAGAATCGAGTGCAGCAGAGCAGAGCTTCAGTCTGCTGATTGATTCAGCCTATTTCCAGTCACACTGCAGACTCAGGGAGGGAGGGAGGAAAGGAGGGAGGGAGGGAGTGGGAGAAGGCGGTGGCAGGCTGCAACAGCAGCCCAGAGAAGGAGGGAGGGAGGGAGAAGGAGGCCCAGGCAGGGAGGGAGGCAGGGACAAGAAAGGAGAGTGAGAGGCTAAAGTTTGTCAGTGCCTTGCCAGGTGTCCAGGAGTTTGGCCCTTCAGAGGAGGCCACTGCCAGGTAAACTGAGGGATAGTGTGCAACCAGAGGATGGAGGATGGACTGACAGAAGCTGCCGAGCTTGGGGGCCGTGAGGTCACTACCGGTATCCAGTAGTACCTTGGGGAACACAAATACTGGCTTTCTTCCAAGACTACCTACCAACTGACCCCAGGTCACCAGCCGAGGTTACGAGCCCCACTGTGACTAAGTCCCGTCACCACTCAGAACATGGAGCCCAGCCAACAGCAGCTCTTTCCACAGTGAGAAATGCAGGAAGGTGCCTTATTAATAGCAACACATCCTGTGAGGAGGGGAGAACTGGCCAGGAGGAACTCCAGCGGGATTTCTAGGAAGGCCAGGAATATGGTGAAAGGAAGAAACCAGTGGCAGAGACCAGAACCAGTGAACGAGGTGCCTCTGAGGATTCTGAAACCCTCCCTCCAGGTGGTGCAGAGCAGTCCGTGAAGGGAAGAAGTGCCTTTGGGCACACCAGCCCCCAAGCTGCTGGCACCAGGCCTGGATACCCTTGGGCCTCATCTCCCAGGCAAAAAGGGGGAGGCTGGTTACCTGGAGCTCCCACCCCAGTATTCCTAGGAGTATCAAGCAGGGCCTGGGTGACTGAGAGTGCCAAAGTATGACTCCGGGAACCTCAGTTTGACATAAAGGAAGTTCTAAGCAGACCCTCTGGTAAAGGAGAAGTCAAGACACTGGAAGGGAACTACACATTTCTCTGCTGATAGTCAGGTCAGTCCTTAACATGAGCCTACAACATGCCAGAGAGTAGAAACTGCCTAGCAGGTCCCCTAGCTTGAGAGCAGGCTGGAGGCTAAGCGTGCTTCTCCAGGGCCCTCTGTCTCCCAGACGACACCATCTCCAGCTGCTGGGAGGGAAGAGGGAGCACCAGCACACATCAGCCTCTCCCGCCCCCTAGCTGGCTAGCACAACTAACTCCCTGGGGGCCCTTCCCAAACATTTGAATGGGGACAGAAAGGAGGGACTGGGCAGTCCAGAGGTTAAGGGCAGGAAGTCTCCGTGGGGAGCAGGAAAGAGGAGTGGGAGGGGTCAGTTTTGTGCCAGTCAGTCACTGTGAGTACTGTCATCTGTAGCTAAAGAGAAAGACATCTGCAGGGCGTGGTGGCGCACGCCTTTAATCCCAGCACTCGGGAGGCAGAGGTAGGAGGATCACCATGAGTTCAAGGCCACCCTGAGACTACATAGTTAATTCCAGGTCAGCCTGGACCAGAGTGAGACCCTACCTCGAAAAACCAAAAAAAAAAAAAAAAAAAAAAGAGAGAAAGACATCTGTCCTCTGTCTCTTGATCCCAGAAGGCACTACCAAAGTGGGAGGAACCACTACTAACCAAAACCTTCCCAGCTCTGTCAGCTCTGAGAGGGGAAAGCATAAAGATAGAGGGAGGAATGCCCCTGGTTTTGTGCACACCCCTAGGTTGTCTTCCCTCTTCCATCCTCTTCCCACTTCAGTGATGACAGAGTGGACCCCTCTCTATCTCAGAAATAAGATCCCAAGATGTCACTGCTACAGCATGTCCACCACGGGCTTTAAGGGAGGCTGAGGGCTGGTGGATCTGAAAGAAAGGGGGGAGGGTGCCAAAAATCATCCAACAACAGTCAAAACAGTCCTAGGCTGAGCCAAGGACCACCGACCACCTCAGCATTAACTGTCACATCAACAACTCCTAATCCTACTCCACTTAGATGCCATCTAGGTGCCCTGGGTCACAAGGTCACCTTTAGAAGCCCTGAGTGCTACTGAAAAGGTCCTTCCACAGGCAGAAGCCTATTAGGGCCTATTATGGAATTGTCTCTGCCATCAATCTTCAACAAGACTGTAATCCTCTATGAGCCAGAAGCAGGAGCCACTTTGCCAGCTCTCAGGGCTCTGCCAGTCTAAGGCCAAGATTCCATAGATATGGCTGCTGCTGGCAGTGATGTGGCTGTCTAGTTCAGAGCTCATATCCTGAGATTCGCCCAAGGAAAATGGCCTGGAAAGCAGAGACAGGTTAACCAAAGTGTGCAGAAGGGAGGCAAGAGACACATTGACTTCCTGGGAACAGTTTTTGTCATCGGAGAGAAGGGACAGGAATATTCTTTTGTTGTTGTTTGTCTGTTTTCATTTGCTCTTGTTTTTTGAGGCAGGGTCTTACTGGAGCCCAGGCTGGCCTGGAATTCACTCTGTAGCCCAGGCTGACCCCAAACTCACAGCAACCCTCCTACCTCAGCCTCCAAAGTGCTGAGGCTGTAGATGTAAGCCACCACGCCCGGGCAGGGAGGAGATTCTGATGGACAAATCTACCTCCATCCAAAGACTATGCACCTGGAAGTCAAGTCAATCTTACCACTGCCTATACCACCCAGCTGCTCATCTTGGCTGACTGGGGAGTGTGGGGTGAATTTAGGGCCTGTTGAGTGTTAGGCTACCATGGACCTATATCTTCAAGTCTCTTCTTACTTTCAATTTTGAGACAGGCTCTCATTAGTAGCCCACGCTAACTCTGGACTCATTTTGTATTTCAGTCAGACCTTGAACTTGTGATTTCCCTACTTCAGCCTCCTGAGGAACTGGGATTCCAGGCCTATACCACCAGGCCCAGCTCATCCCAGCTGATTAAGCAGAGTTTACAGTCTGGTTGAAAGCTCATCCCTAACCACAGACAGAGTGCTCAACAGTCCTCAGCATGGCTCGGCAGGTTGGGACACAGCCCTAACAAAGTGCAAACAAACTAAATGACACACCCCTGGCCAAGAAGGCTTGGAACCAACCCAAATCAGAGAGCCGGCTTCCATGCAGTTGTGTTAGCTAGGCCACCCTTCACCCTGTGTCCTTTCCAGCTTTGCAATGGCAACCTTTGAAGAAGGGGTCATGCTCATAGTTCCCAAACCTCACAACCATGCCCCCTCTCTCACATTTGTTGTGAAACCCCAGATGAGGATGTCCCAGAAAACCCAGGGGAGGAGAATCCAGAAGAGACACTCCCCCATGACAGCCACACAGCAACAGAGCAGGGCCCACCAGATGTTTCTCCTTCAGGTCCATGGGCCCAGGGTATTTTAGGCATGCCCAGATGAACACAGTCACCCTTGAAAGGAAGGTTTCTCCCCAACATGGACAAACCCAACTGAGTCCGTCACAGTAACAGCACCTGGGAAAAAGAAGAAAGGAACAGCATAAGTCAGATTGCCGAACTGGTGATCACTGGGCAGCACAAGCGTCAACCGAGCCGCAGAGTGGAGTGGAGCGCCGAGGACTGTTGCCCTGACCACCACGCAGCTGGCCTGTGCCTAAGGCAGCACTAGCCGGGACCATCAGCTTTGGATGAGTTCATACTGGAGGGCCAGTAGACAGACAGGACTCCAGAGTGGGCTCTGAAGGTGCAAGCTTTCTGTGTCAACCTTCATCTTCAGGGACACACTGTGCTTGGTTCCATGTGTACTCGGTTCATCACTGATTTCCAGGAAACAGACAGGAAAAGCCTTGGCTTCTCAGCATTTCTTGAAACTGGGGCTAAGGTTAGCACTGAGATTATCTGGAATCTAGATAAAACTGCAGTAAGTGGGGGACAGCAGGGCTAGCAAGAGAGAGGACTGAAGGAGCGACATGGCAGAAGCAGGCATCCTCTCCATGGGCTACGGAGCATGTGCCATCCTCTCCAGCATACTCATGCCCTTTGGCCCCTGGACCTCTTGTGAGAGTGACAGCAGTGCTAGGCAGACACCTGGGCAAGGTGTGCAAGATGCGTAAGCCAGTCTGACAGCCAGTATGACAAAAGTCAACGTGTCTAAGGCCACAACACCCTGAAGGTGCCTGATCTTGTCTGATCTTAGAAGCTAAGCAGGGTTGAGCCTGGTTAGTACTTGGATGGGAGACAAAAGTCAACTAGTTTTCTGAAAAGTGAAGATAGCCCAGGAGCTGGGGCTGCAGCTCAGTGACGGAGCACTTCTTAGCACGCAGGAGACCCTGCGTTTGATACTCAGCACATATTCAATTACCCCGACAATGTAACCTACCCCCCGCCCCCCGTCCATCCTGGAGATCAACATAGCTTTTATGGTCTCAGATCAGGGCATGTTCCAGAAAAGTGACACTGAGAAGCCAGGCATGGTGGCGCACGCCTTTAATCCCAGCACTCAGGAGGCAGAGGTAGGCGGATCACTGTGAGTTCAAGGCCACCATGAAACTACATAGTGAATTCCAGATCAGCCTGGACTAGAGTGAGACCCTACCTTGAAAAAAAAAAAAATGTGACCCTAAAAAAAAAAACGTAAAAAAAACGTGACCCTGAGTTTGGTTTGGTGCCAGCTGACTCCTCGTGGCAAGAGCACTAACCTGCTGATGAGGGCAGTTCTTTTTGGAGCCTGCAGCCAACCTCATTAGGAGGAGCCAGTCAGGAGCCCAGGAGAGCTGACCCATAAAAGAGCTGTCAAGAAACAACAGGAAAGACTGTCCAGAGGGCCCGCCAGAAGACCCAGGTCTGCAGCCACCAACTCCACTCCGAAACCACACCCAGTTCCTCCAGGCAGCAGTAATGCTGATGTCACTGGCCATGCTGCCAAGTTTCTCCCCACCTCTGCCTTTCAGTCAGGACCTTCAATGCAAAGCCCCACAGGGTCAGAAACAGTGACGCTGGAAGTGGCCTTGCAAAGCAATGACATTCCGTCTTTGGCAGCCAACTGAAATAGGATCCTGAGAGGCCAATCACTCCTCCCCAAGGCCATTCTTACTAGGCAGCCTGAACCGTGTTTACAGCTGTGGCTGAGGTCCCCATGACACCCCATCCCAGCAGGGGCTGAATGAGGTAGTTGCCACACAAGGAAAGGCACCAAGAGCCAGATGGGGACTGTGCTTGCTGACATCCACCAACAACATGACAAGAGTAAAATAAAATAATTCTGTGGCTGGCTAGAACCACAGCAGCACAGAGGGCAGCCAGGAACATGACATTTTTCTGAGTCTCTGTTTTCCCATCATTCCATACATGGGATTCTGGGAGAGAACTGTTCTTAACGGTTTGACCTGAAACCAGGAGCAGAATTCTTAAAGGGCCAGTTCTGACTTTGGCCCACTGAGAAAAAAGCACAAACTTCAAGGCCACATATCCATAGATTCAAATACCAGCTTCAACATGTATCAAACAGCTAATAATCATGACAAATTATTCGTCCCTTCAGCCTCTACTCCATACCCTTAGAATGAAAGTGGCAATTACCTATTTCACAGAAGTACTATGAAAATTATGTAAAAAGGCCAGCCATGGTGGCATACACCTTTAATCCCAGCACTTCAGAGGCAGAGGTAGGAGGATCACTGTGAGTTCAAGTCCAGCCTGAGACTACATAGTGAAATAGGTTAGCCTGGGCTAGAGCAAGACCCTACCTCAAAAGGGAGGAAAATGGGGAGATTGCTCAGTGGTTAAGGTGCTTTCCTGCAAAGCCTAAGGATCCAAGTTCAATTCCCTAATGCCCATATAAAGCTAGATACACTAAGTGGCACGTGAATCTGGAGTTCATTTGCAGTGGCAGGAAGCTCTGGCATGCCCATACTCACCCTCTCTGTCTGCCTCTCTCTGAAATAAATAAGTAAATAAAATTTAAAAATATGTATGTTGGGCTGGAGAGATGGCTTAGCGGTTAAGAGCTTGCCTGGGAAGCCTAAGGACACTGGTTCGAGGCTTGATTCCCCAGGACACATATTAGCCAGTTGCACAAGGGGGGTGCATGCATCTGGAGTTCATTTGCATTGGCTGGAAGCCCTGGTGTACCCATTCTCTCCCTCTCACCCCCTCCCCCCTTCTCTCTGTCTGTCACTCTCAAATAAATAAAAATAGACAAAAAAAATACGTATGTTGCTAGGCATGATGGCACACACCTTTAATCCCAACACTCAGGAGGCAGAGGTAGGAAGATCGCCATGAGTTCAAGGCCACCCTGAGACTACTATATAGTGAATTTCAGGCCAGCATGCAGTTCAATGGGAGAGAGAGAAATCACCAGGGAAGATACTCAACAGTGCAAGCCTTATATTTAGCCAACCAGGCCAAATGAGCCAACAGGTGCAATAGTGGCACACCTGTTATGGGGAAAACCAGCTGCCCTCTAACTTGACTAGAGGCCCAGTCCATGGGGAAGAATACATCCCTGAAACTGAAAACCTACAACGGGGTAGTCATGAGCCCTAGGAATGTAACGTCTGCTGCTGTCTGGCTAAATGTACATACTATGTTCATCAAACTGCCCAGTAAGCACTTCTCTTAATGTTAATACCCATATATTAATGCTGCTCTCACTTATGGTCAGAGAAGCTTCACTTTTCATATGACAGTGACCTTGGAATGACTCAGAAGGCATCATGGTACAGAGAATAAGTGACAGAAGAGTGCTCAGCACTGCAATATCTCAATATCGCACCTTCCAGGGCTCAGGGTCCATTGCCGAAGAGGTGGGGGAAAGAACATAAGAGCCAAAGGAAGGATAGGACTTCTTATAATGTGCTCCTCCAGATACAAAATGGCCTGGATATCCATGACCTCACAGTGCCTGATGCTACCTACACAAGACCATCATAACAGGAGGAAAAGATGATGCCATCAAAATAAAAGAGAAAGCTGGGCATGATGGCACACGCCTTTAATCCCAGCACTCAGGAGGCAGAAGTAGGCTGATCACTGTGAGTTCAAGGCCACTCTGAGACTATAGTGAATTCCAGGTCAGCCTGGGCTAGAGTGAGACCCTACCTCGGAAAAAAACAAGAAAAAAAAGTGTTTACATGTGTGTGCATGCACGCGCATGTGCATAGCAAGGCTTTTTGTTTCTGTGAAGGAATGGCAGACACTGTGCCCCTGTTTTTGCATTTGACATATGTGGGCACTTTAGGGATTGAACTGAAGGCGTTAAACTTTGCAATAAAAGTGCTGAGCCATCTTCCCAGCTCCACCTTGAAGAGAACTGACAAATATATATGACAGGTGGATTGCCACCAATAACCCAGCGATTGAACAAAATGTTTTGTACCTCATGGTCATTCCCTGGTCCCAGTTCTGCTGGCTGTCACTATAAGTTGGTTTTGATGCTTTCTGTTTTCTTTTCATCTACCTTTTGAGTCTAGGATTATAGATGGGAGCTACCACTCCCAGTGAGTATGTATACCCTTTCTCTCTTCCTCATATGAATTAAAACTTTTATTTTCAAATAAATAAAAACTTTTAGCACTTGGGAGGCAGAGGTAGGAGGATTGCCGTGAGTTCAAGGCCACCCTGAGACTCCATAGTAAATTCCAGGTCAGCCTGGGCTGGAGTGAGACCCTACAAAAAAAAAAAAAAAGAACGAACGAACGAATGAACCTCACTAAACTCTAAGTAGGCCCATAGGTACTGAAGAGGAGTTACAAGCAACAGGCAAGCAGGTACCGCAGAGAGTGCGCACTGGGGACGGGAGGGCCAGAAAGGCTCCTGGAAGAAGTGAGGTGGAGCAGAGCTTAGGAGGGAGGAGACACGAAAGAGCGATCCAAACAAGAGTTGCAAGTCCCAACAAAGGCACCAATGAAGAAATGCACGTAGCCTTTTTGGAAGACTGTGCAGCATCTGTTTGGTGAGAGGGAAGAGATGCCACACCAAACAGGGCAGGAACTAGAGGCCAACATGGAAAGACTCAGATTAAAAAGGCTCTGAGGACTCCCTGACACTTCCTGACAAGAACCCAGTATTTTAAGAGGAAAGATAATGGATCTGAGGGAGAAGGGACAAAAATGACTAGCCAGCTGAGTTAGAAGAAAATTACAGGAATTCTGGCTTACCACAAGGAGTACTTAGACAAAGACAGCAACAATACCTATGAAAAGAAAGGCTAGAGGCCTTCTGCTTGCCAAGTTCAGAATCAAGGTCAAAATGAGTCAGGTGAGTTAGGCTTGGGGATTCACTCCTATAATCCTAGCACTTGAGAGGCTGAGGTAGGTGGAGCACCATGAGTTCAAGGCCATTCTGGGCTACAACGTGAATGCAGGACAGCTAGAGCTACAGACAAAGCTGGGTGGAGGTCGAGTTGTCTGTCCTTGTAGGCCTTTCTAATATAATCAGCATTAGCTAGGCTTGCTTGCTGGCCTTCCCAGCACACTAATGGGATTGGAGAGTTGGTATCGAGTGAATAGCTGCACCCACAAAGAACTAACTGATCAACCAGTGTAAAGCTGAAAGGACATGTTTTACAACAAGTCACAGGGTTTTATCCTTGACATTCTAGTCAGTATTTTTACCAAAGACTTGGGTGAAGAAACAGATGGTATGGTAATCAAATCCTTGGATAACGTAAGCCTGGAAAAGACACAGTCAAGATCCAGGGAGATCTCAATAGACTGAAGCCATGAGCCAAATCCAACAGCCCCCATTTAATTGGGAAAAGTATTAAGCCTGAGTCCAAGCTTTAAAACTACCATAAATGTCTTAGTCATATGCTACTTCAGTATGTGAACATGGCCATGCAAGTATTCAGTCTACATTAACAGACATGCCATGGCCCCAGCACCATGTCTGGTTTCTGTACATATCAGAGCATGCCAAAAATATTTTGTTTAGCTATACAGAACATAGTTAAGAAAGAACGCAGACAAACCTGGAAGGCATCCAGAGATCAGGAACCAGTTGCAGGAACTATGACATGGGGGCTGGAGAGATGGCTTAGCAGTTAAGGCACTTGTCTGCAAAGCCTAAGGACCCATGTTCAACTCTCCAGATCCCATGTAAGCCAGACGCACAAAGGTGAGGCAAATGCAAAGTCACACATGCACACTAGGACATGCCCACTAGGTGGTGCAAGCATCTGGAGTTCAATTTCAGTGGTTGAGGCCCTGGCATGCCATTCCCTGCCACCCCCCACCCCCCGTCACTCTCTCTCTAAAATTAAAAAAAAATTAAAAAAGAAACTATGACACAGGAGATAGTGGAAAGAACTGAAGAGGCTTAGCCATACACCAGCACTGAATCAGAGTAGAGCTAGAAAAGAATGGTAGCTATCAGGTAAGAAGGACCAGACTGACTCTAGGAGGGCCCCAACCAGATCTCAGGCAAGAAGGGAGAAGACCACAAAATACAGGGGTCTCAGCCAGGTGTGGTGGTGCACACCCTTAATCACAGAACTCAGGAGGCAGGTAGGAGGCTCGAGTGAGCCTGGGCTATAGCAAGGCCATGCCTTGAAAAAAAAAAAATACAACCATCTAAGGCAGAGGATTATGAAAAGTTCAAGGCTAGCCTTGGCTATCTTATAAGTTCCAGGACAGTCTAGACTGCCTAGCAAGATAGCCCCCTTTTTTTTTCTTTTGGTTTTTCATGGTTGGGTCTCACTCTAACCCAGGCTGACCTGAAATATACTATGTAGTCTCAGGGTGGCCTCAAACTCACAGTGATCCACCTACCTCTGCCTCCCCAGTGCTGGGATAAAAGTTGTGCACCACCACACCCGGCTTAATAAAAACATTTCTAATACCACAAGACAAGTCACCTCTATCACACCTGCCACGGTCCAGGAAAAATTACAGAGGAAGTGGCAGACTGAACATGACTGCTGCTCTCACGGCTAGCCTGAGAACCTCCTCCAAGGAGATGATGGTAGATGCTGAGGAAATGCAAAACTCATCAAAGCAGAAAATCAGAGGCTTCCACAGAGCTCAACACTAAGGAAACTCATAACACACCACCACCACCACCACCACCACCACCACCACCAGAAGAGGGAGGGGAAAGACTGTGAGAGCCACAGGGAAGGAAGGAGTATCCTGAAGCATTGCCTGCCCCATTCTCCTACACCGACTCACTAGTGCTTTCATGACCCCACAGTAAATACTGATAATTCCACTAAGGAGGGCCCTAAGTGGCCTGGGGGTGGGGAGAGAGAATGTGAGTATAAGCCAATGGGAATATGACCAATATGCACTATGTTAAAATAAATAAATTCTTTAAAAGCCAGGCTAGACAGATGATTCAAAAGGTTAAAGGTCTTTGCTTGCAAAGCCTGATGGTCTGGGTTCAATGGATTCCCCAGTACCCATAGAAAACCAGATGCATAAAATGGCCCAAGTGTCTGGATTTTATTTGCAGTAACAGGAGACGCTGGCATGGCCATTCTCATTCTCCTTCTCTCTTAAATATTTCATATGGTGCTGGAGAGATGGCTCAGCAGTTAAGGAATTTGCCTACAATGCCTAAGGACCCAGGTTCAATTCCCTAGTATCCATGTAGAGTCAGATGCCCAAGACGGTGCATGAGTCTGGAGTTCATTTGCAGTGGCTAGAGGCCCTGGCATGCCCATTCTCTCTCTCTCTCTGTTTCCCTATCTGCCTCTTTCTCTCTCTTTTTCAAATAATTTTTTTTTTTTTTAATTAAAGCCAGGCTGGGAAGATGGCTTAGTTGTTAAGGCATGTGCCTACAAAGCCAAAGGACTCAGGTTCAACCCACATAAGCCAGATGTACAAGGTGGCACATGCATATGAAGTTCGTTTCAGTGGCCAGAGGCCCTGGTGTGCCCATTCTCTGTCTCTTATCTCCCTCCCTCTCAAATAAATAAACATATCTTTAAAAAATTAAAGCCAAAAAAAAAGAAAAAGCATACAAATTTGTTTCTGTTTTTTCAAGGTAGGGTCTCACTCTAGCCCAAGCTGACCTGGATTTCACTATGTAGTCTTAGGGTGGCCTCAATCTCATAGTGATCCTCCTACCTCTGCCTGTCGAGTACTGGAACTAAAGGCAAGTGCCATCACACCTGGATAATAATATATGTATGTGTGTATTTTTTTTTTTTTTGAGGTAGGGTATCACTCTAGACTAGACTTACGTGAAATTCACTATGTATTCCCAGGTGGCCTCTGCCTTCTGAGTGCTGCTGGGATTAAAGGCAGGTGTCATAACACCTAGCCTAAAAAAATATATTTTTAAATATATTTTATTTACTTATTTATTTGAGAGAGCATGGGCGTGCCAAGGCCTCCAGCCACTCAAGCAAACTCCGGATGCATGCACCACCATGTGCATCTGGCTTACATGGGTCCTGGAGAATCAAACCAGGATCCTTTGGCTTTGTAGGCAATGCCTTAATTGCTAAACCATCTCTCCACCCCCCCAAATATATTTTTTAAATAGAATTGTACACCTGGGTATAGTGCTACACACCTGAGATCTCAACATTTGGGAGGCAAAATTGCTGCAAGTTTGAAGCCAGCCTATACAGCAAATGCCCGGTCAGCTGGAGAGATGGCTTAGCTGTTAAGGAGCTTGCCTGTGAAGCCCAAGGACCCAGGTTCGGTTCACCAGTACCCACATAAACCAGATGCACGAGGTGGCGCATGTGTCTGAAGTTCATTTCTAGTGGCCAGAGACCGCAGCATGCCCCCCCCCCCTTTCTCTGAAAAAAGCAGCAGCAGCACCAGCACTTGGGAGGCTGAGGTAGAAGACAGCTATAAGTTTCAGATTGCCTGGGTAAGAGTGGGACAGCCAGGGTTTAATTTCCCAGTACCCATGTAAAGCCAGATACGCATGGCATGTGTCTGGAGTTTATTTGCATTGGCAAGAGACCTTGGCATACCCATACATTCTCTCTCCTGTCTTACTGTTTCCTCTGCTCTTTCAGATAAATATTTTTTAAAAAATTTTTTCAAAAGGGGTTGAAGACATAGCTCAGTTGATAAAGTGCTTGTCTAGTATGCATGGGGCCCTGGGTTCAATACCCAGCACCACAGGAACCATAAGCTAGGTATGGTACTACATGCCTATAATCCTAGCACCCAGGAAGTGGCAGAAGAATCAGGTGTTCAAGGTCATCCTTGGCTACTTGGGGAGTTTGAGGCCAGCCTCAAACCCTGTCTCAAATTTATTTATTTATTTTTTTAGCCAGGTTTAGTACTGCATGCCTCTAGTTCCAGCTGAGGCTGAGAGAGGAGGTGCACCATGAGTTTGTAACCAGTCTGGGCTACAGCATGAGTTCCAGGTCAGACTGAGCTAGAGTGAGACCTTGCTTCAAAAAACCAACAACAGGGCTGGAGAGATTACTTGGTGGGTAAGGCTCTTGCCTACAAAGCCTAAGGACCCAGGTTTGATTCATACCCATGTAAGCAGATGCACAAGGTGGTGCACGTGTCTGGAGTTCATTTGCAATGGCTGGGTGCTCTGGCATGCCCATTCTCCCTCTCCCTCTCCCCACCTCATAAATAAATAAAATATTTTTTAAAAAAGAGCCAGGCATCGTAGTGCATGCCTTTAACCCCAGCACTCGGGAGGCAGAGGTAGGAGGATCACAGTGAGTTTGAGGCCACCCTGAGACTACAGAGTGAATTCCAGGTTAGCCTGGGCTAGAGCAAAACCCTACCTTGAAAAACAAAACAAACAAAAAAACCAGAAGACTCTCACCACCTGATGTCAAGGACTATAATACTATAGTAATCAAGGTGGTATGGTATTGCCTTGGCATTTGAGAGTCCAGAAATAGATCCATATATATTTGGACGATTGATTTTTTTGTTTTGTTTTGTTCGCAAGGTAGTATCACACTCTAGCCCAGGCTGACCTGAAATTCACTATGTAGACTCAGGCTGGCCTCAAATTTACAATCCTCCTACCTCTGTCTCCCAAGTGTTGGGATTAAAGGTGTGCACCACCATGCCCGGCTAGACAACTGATTTTTGAGAAAAGTACAAAGACAATTCAGTAGAGAAAGAAAAGCTCTTTATTCCAATGGGGATGGGAACCTTAAAGACATTATGCTAAGTGGAACAAATACTGCATAAACTCTCTCCTTTGAGGTTTCTAGAGTATTCAAAACCAGGAAGTATGGGCTGAAGAGATGGCTTAGCAGTTAAGGAACTTCCCTGCAAAGTCTAAGGACCCAAGTTCGATTCCCCAGAGGCCACGTAATCCAGATGCACATGGTGCCACAAGTGTCTGGACTTTGCTTGCAGTGTCTAGAGGCTCTGGCGCACCCATTCTCCCTCTCTTCCTCTTCAAGAAATAAATTAAATATTAAAAAAAAACAGGAAGTAGAATGAAGTTGCTAGCAGCGGCAACAGGAGGGAATGGGGACTTAGCAAGTCAGGGAAAAAGTTTCAGTTAAGGAAAATGAGGTGGATAGTGGTGATGGTCACACAATAATGGAAATGTACTTAATGCTACAGAACTGGTTAAAATGATATTTTGTGGTTGCTGTTGTTATTGATTTTGGTTTTTCAAGGTAGGGTCTTACTCTAGCCCAGGCTGACCTGGAAGTCACTGTGAAGTCTCAGGTAGCCTCAAACTCACAGCAAGCCTCCTACCTCTGCCTCCTAAGTGCCGGTATTAAAGTGTGCCTCTACGCCGAGCTCAACGATTTTTGTTTTTTGAGTCAAAATCTCGCTCTAGCCCACACGGACCTGAAATTCACTGTGCAGTCCAGAATCCTCCTACCTCAGCCTCCCCAGTGATGGGATTACAGGTGTGAGCCATCATGCCTGGTTAAAATGATCAATTTTATGTAATGCATATTTTACCATAAAAAAATCAGCAAAGTTCTGATTCTGATTTTATAAGAGGCTCTGCCTAATGTTAACAAGGCAATATTCTCCTGTTGGGCTTCCTGTCCACTAATAGTAGGTTTATGCTCTTGGAGTCTACCTTAGAGACAGTCTCCTTCAGGAACATCTCTCAGTGCTTGCTGGTAGTGTTCTGTTTACCTTCCTGCAAAGGAAGACCGGTACCACAACTGCCTTTTTCAAGTGGATCCTGAAAACCAGCATCATGTAATTACACTAATATTTCTAGTTTTCTAATGCCACTCTAAGTCCTTCAAGTTTCTCCTTTCTTAAGCACCCCTCCCTGCCTAGGCCCCATCACTTTTGGCCTTTGGAACTAGCAAACTTCAAATCAATCAGTGTGAGATTTGCCAGGCCTTATGCAGCATCAAGACTGGATTGAGAGGCTAGGGAGATGACTCAGCAATTAAAGGCCATTGCCTGCAAAGCCTGACAACTCAGGTTTGATTCTCCATAACCCACATAGATGTACAAAGTAGCATCTGGAGTTCACTTGCAGTCGAAAGAGGCCCTGACACACCAATACTCTCTCTCTCTCTCTCTCATAAATAAATAAATATATTTAGATATTTAGGCTGAGGAAATTGCTTAGTGATTAAAGATGCTTAAAGACACTTGCCTGAAAAGCTTGTGGACCTGGGTTTAACTCACCAGTACCCTTGTAAAACTAGATGCACATGTGTCCGAAAGGAAAAGGAAAGGAAAGAAAGGAAAAGAGATCAGGTTGAAATCTGGCCCTTACCCTGCTTGCCACACCATGTGACCATGCTGTTTACTACTGTCTCAGCAGCCACAAACGAAGCTGATTATTACACAAACCCCCAATCAGCAAACCACCCATTCAGGCTGGCTGCTTTTTCGGAAGAAAAACATTCCTCTTTCAGCAGAGGCCTAACCTTTGCTTCACCTGTGCTGCTGCAAACAAACCCAGGCCTCCTGGGAAACTAGCGTTTAAACAGTATTTTTCAAAGAGCCTATTTTTTCTGCCACGAAAGACCCGATGATGAAAACAATGCAGACACAATAACAACCAACCAGGCAAAAAACACAGAAGCACATTTAAGAGTGTGCCAAGCCTGAGCAGAGGCTTATCACTTGAACATCAGGAATGGTCTTAGAAGCTCTGGGTCCTTCCCATGGCTCACACTGCCACGGTAAGAGCTCATACCTGACTGGCCAGTATTCACATTACTGCTCCTCCCTCCCTCTATAGACATTGTTTCTGAAGCCCAATTTAGAGGAAAGGAGGGCTGGAGAGATAGCTTAGTGGTTAAAGCGCTTGCCTGCAAAGCCAAAGGACCAGGGTTCGATTCCTCAGGTCCCACGTAAAGCCAGGTGCACAGGTGTTGCATGCATCTGGATTTCATTTGCAGTGGCTAGAGGCCCTGGCATGCCCATTCTCTCTTTCTTGCTGTCTTTCTCCCCGCCTCCCCCACTTCTCTCTTCCAAATAAATAAATATAAAATATAGAGGAAAGGAACAGAAGGGCGTGGTGGTGCATACCTTTAATCTCAGCACTTGAAAGGCAGAGATAGAAGGATTGCCATGAGTTCAAGGTCACCCCGAGACTATCAAGTGAATTCCAGGTCAGCTTGAGCTAGAGTGCCTATCTTGAAGAATAAATTTAAAAAAAAAAAAAAAACTAGAGGAAAGGAGCAGGGAGACACCAAAGGACTGTGACCTTCATTTCTCATTTGTTCTACAGAGTTAAGACTTCCAAGAGGTTGATTCTCTACCCTGGGATCTGGCACTCCCTAGCAACTTCTTAAAATAGAAAGGTGAAATGCTTTCTGCTCTCTTCCATTTCACTGCCCAGCCATGCCTCTGCTGACTAAGTTTTGAAGTCTGAGCACTGAGTGAAATGTGGGGGGTGGGAGTTCAAGGGATGGCTAACTTCAAATCTGGGGGCAAGTTATCAAAAGGACGGTTGCACTTCACCTCCCGAGAATCTACTGGTTTCTCTGCTTGTACCCTGACAGAGAGAAGCAGTGAACATGGAAGTTGGAGCCAATAAGGCAGGTGAAATCAGACTGCAGAGTTTGTGGATTTTATCTGAATATGCTACCTCCTACTCCAGGATGAGCCTATGTTGTAGAGTGTCCTAATGTTTACAGTGATTTTCAAACTTTTTAATTCTTAAAAATGTTTATTTAGGCTTGGAAAAATGGCTTGGCGGTTAAGGTGCTTGCTGGCAAAGCCAAAGGACCCAGATTCAAATCCCCAGTACCCACATAAGCCAGATGCACAAGGTGGCACATGTGTCTGGAGTTTGTTTGCAGTGGCTGGAAACCTTTGTGTGCCTGTTCTCTCTATCTGCTTCTCTCTCTCTCCTTCTCTAAAATAAATAAAATATTTTTTAATTATTTATTTAAGAAAGAGACAGAGAGAGTGAAGCAGACAGAGAGTGAATGAGGAGTATGAGCATGCCAAAGCCTCCTGTCACTGCAAACAAACTCCAGACACATGCATTACTTTGTGCATCTGGCTTTATGTGGGTACTAGGGAACTGAACCCCAGCTGTCAGATTTTGCAAGCAAGCACCTTTAACCACTGTGATATCTCTAGATAGATTTTTAAACCTTTTTCCTTTCAAGGTAGGGTCTTGTTCCAGCCCAGGCCAACCTGGAATTCACTATGTACTTTCAGGGTGGTCTTGAACTCTCAGCAATCCTCCAAGCTCTGCCTTCAGAGTGCTGGGATTAAAGGCGTGCACCACCACGCCTGGCTTTTAAAATGTTTTTATTCCACCAATCACTTCATTGCCTTTTAGATTCCGAACCTTATCTGTGCCATTGCTTAAAAAAAAAAAAAAAAAAGCGAGGGGGTAACAGGGCTGGAGAGATGGCTGAGTGGTTAAGGCATTTGCCTGCAAACTCTAACAACCCAGGTTTGATTACCCACATAAAGCCAGATGCACAAAGTGGCTGATGCATCTGGAATTTGTTTGCAGTGACTGGAGGCCCTGACCTTGCCCATACTCTCTCTGCTTGCAAATAAATAAATAAACCAAAAAAAAAATTTTTTTTAGGGGCTGGGGAGATAGCTTAGCAAGTAAGAGCATTTGCCACACAAGTAGGTCCTAAGAGGGCCTGATTGTCCTTAAGTTTGATTCCTTGGCACCCACATAAACAGCTAGGTATGGCCAGGCATGTCTCTAACCCCAGTCCAATGGGAAGCAGAGAGAGGAGAATCACTGGGGCTTGGAAAAAATAGCAGCTCAGTGTTCAGTGAGAAACTATCTCAAGGAAGTACGCAGATGAAGGATGGGGGTAGATACCTGGCTTTCTCCTCTGGCCTCTGCACGTGTCCACAGGGTGCATTCATGTGCGCATACACCACACACACACACACACACACACACACACACTACACATGAACATGCAAAAAAAGTTTGTTTGTAACAATCTCTGTTTATTGAACCCAGGGTCTTGTGCATGCTAGGCAAGCACTCTACCACTAACTTACACCCCTAGTGCCCTGTGTGTGTATGTGTGTGTGTGTGTGTACACACACATATGTGCATGCACACACACCAGGGTCTCTTGCCAATGCAAAAAAATGTCAGCCAGCGTGGTGGCGCACACCTTTAGTCACAGCGCTTGGGAGACAGAGGTAGAAGGATCATCATGAGTTCAAGGCCCCCATGAGACTACATAGTTAATTCCAGGTCAGTCTGGGCTAAAATGAGACCCTACCTCAAGAACACAAAAAAGGGGCTGGAAGGATGGCTTAGCAGTTAAGGTGTTTGCCTGCAAAGCCAAAGGACCCAGGTTCAATTTCCCAGGACCCAAGTTAGCCAGATGCACAAGGGGCACACGCATCTGGAGTTCGTTTGCAGTGGCTGGAGGCCCTGGTGCGCCCATTTTCTCTCCCTCTCCCTCTTTCTCTGTCAAATAAAGAAATTAAATTAAATATTTGGGGGAAGGAAGGCTAGAGAGATGGCTCAGCAGTTAAGGATCTTACCTGCAAAGTCTAAGGACCCAGGTTCAATTCCCCAGGACCCACATAAACCAGATGCACAAGGTGGCGCATGTTTCTGTAGTTTGTTTGCAGTGGTTGGAGGCCCTGGTGTGCCCATTCTCTCTCTCTCCTGCCTCCATGCTGTTCTCATATGCTACACATTCCCCTCCAGGACAGTACATTTGGTCCCAAAGACCAAGGAGGAGCTCACCTGACTCTCAAGATTTACTCCCCAAAATATAGAGACCCCAATAAATATTAACATTGAAAAAAATGGGCTGGGGCTGGAGAGATAGCTTAGTGGTTAAGGTGCTTCCCTACAAAGCCAATGAACCCAGGTTCGATTCCCCAGAACCCACATGAAGCCAGAGGCGCATGCATTTTGCAGTTGCTAGAGGCACTGGCATGCCCATTCTCTCTCCTGCCCCTCTTTCTCTCAAAAATAGGTAAATAAAAAAATTAAAACTGGTCTAGAAATAAGCCAGGCGTGGTGGCTCACGCCTTTATCCCAGCACTCGGGAGGCAGAGATAGGAGGAACACCATGAGTTCAAGGCCATCCTGAGACTACACAGTGATTTCCAAGTCAGCCTGAGCTAGAGTGAAACCCTACCTCAAAACAAACAAAACAAACAAATGAGATGGAGAAATGGATTAGTGGTTAAGGTGCTTGCCTGAGAAGCTTTAGGATTCAGGTTCGATTCCCCAGTATCCACATAAGCCAGATGCACAAGGTGGCATATGCATTTGATATTTGTTTACAGTGGCTAGAGACCCCAGTGCACCCATTTTTTTTTCTCTCTCTCTTTCTGTCTCTCAAATAAATAAATAAAATATTTTTTTAAAAATCATGGGCTGAAGCTGGGCGTGGTGGTACACGCCTTTAATCCCAACACTCGGGACACAGAGGTAGGGGGATCGCCGTGAGTTCGAGGCCACCCTGAGACTCCATAGTGAATTCCATAGTGAGGTCAGCATGGACTAGAGTGAGACCCTACCTAGGGAAAAAAAAAACAAACAAACATGGGCTGGAGAGACGGTTCACTGGTTAAGGTGCTTGCCTGCAAAGCCTAAAGGACCCATGTTCAACTCCCCAGATCCCATGTAAACCAGATGCACAAGATGGCACACACATCTGGAGTTCAACTTCAGTGGCTGGAGGCCCTTGCGGGCCAATTCTCTCTTACTTGTTTGCTCACACTCTTTCATTTAAAAAAAAAAATTTTTTTAAGATCTTTTAAAAATAAAAAAGTAGGGGTTGGAGAGATGGCTTAGCAGTTAAGTGCTTGCCTGTGAAGCCTAAGAACCCCGGTTCGAGGCTCAGTTCCCCAGGACCCACGTTAGCCAGATGCACAAGAGGGCTTACGCATCTGGAGTTCGTTTGCAGTGGCTGGAGGCCCTGGTGCGCCCATTCTCTCTCTCTCTCTATCTGCCTCTTTCTCTCTCTGTCTGTTGCTCTCAAATAAATAAATAAAAATAAACAAAAAAAATTTTTTTTAAGTAGGGCTAGGGAGATGGTTCGGTGGTTAAAGGCACTTATTTGCGTCACGCTTGGAAGCACACGCCTTTAATCCCAGCACTTGGGAAGCAGAGGTAAGAGGACTGCTGTGAATTCGAGGCCACTCTGAGAGTACTGGATGAATTCCAGGTCAGCCTGGACTAGAGCAAGACCATACCTCAAAAAATAAAAAATAAAAGTAAAATTAAAAAAAAAATTTTAAAGCCAGGCATGGTGGTGCATACCTTTAATCCCAGCACCCGGGAGGCAGACGGAGGATCACTGTGAGTTCGAGGCCACCCTGAGAATAGTCAATTCCAGGTAAGCCTGGGCCAGAGAGTGAGACCTTACCTTGAAAAACAAAAACAAACAAACAAAAAAAAAGTACTTATTTGCAAAGCTTGTTGGCTCAGGTTCCATTCCCCAGCACCCAGGTAAAGCCAGACCCAAAGTGGCGCATGCATCTGGCATTCTTTTGCTGCAGCAAGAGACCCTGAAGTGTGTATTCACACACACAATATATGTACATAGTTTTAAATATGTACATCAGTATACATGCATATATTATTAAAAGAAGATATACATCTCCTTTTACTTGTACAGATGTATGAAAGGAGATGGCAAAGAAGAAAAAAGGGTTAGGAGGGGCATGTGGTCAAATCAATGAGCTGTCAAAAGTTACGCGCCAATGAGAGGAGGGCTGGATTTGCCAAGCACGCAAGGGACTGTGAAAAGTAGGCATTAGGGGGTGTGTGAGAGAGAAACGGGAACACAGCACCCAAATTGCTTTCTAGAATGGCATGGCAGCCCAGCACGGATCTGGAAAGCCGCCCCGGTCAGTCCATCCGCCTGGGCGCAGAGGCGCACTGTCAGCACCAGGTCAGCCGGGGTGAGCGGCCGGGCGGAGCGCGCGCAAGGGACACACAACGGTCCTTCCCGGGACCGAGGCTGGGGACCCCCAGAGGCCTACACAGGAACACACATGGCCCCGGCCCGCGGGCGCCGTCTGGCCCGGGGCCCGGCCGCCACAGACCCCGGGGCAGGGATCCTTTGTTAGCCAGAACCTTTACTTCTAACGAGAAAACCCTTCCCTAGGGCGGGTGGTGGCGGTGACCAAGGGCCCCCCAGAGCAACCGTCTTGAGGCCGCGAAGGGAAGAAACGTCCAAAACCGGCGACGGGAGCCAGTCCCCCGACACTCCTCCGAGGGGATCCCCCCTGAGGCCGCTCTCTGGGTGCCCACCCCAGACTCTCCACGCCGCAGGTAAGAAAGCAGAAGACGCGGAAGGCCCGGCCCCATGCCCCCTTGCTCCCCTCTCTCCGGCCGACACGCGCCTCCTCGTACTTACCGGGGCCCCGAGGGCCGGCCGGTCTTCGTCCACCGCGTCCCGTCCCCTCCCAGCCCCCTCCTCACTTCGCGTCCCCGCCTCCAGGGGCCGCCGCCATGTCCGCTACGGGCAACGCCGAGAAGCTTTGCCTGGCCCCGTCCGGGCCACCGAGGCGCTGGCCAACCGGCGAAAGCTCCGGGCACTGATTGGTCAATATTTGAGACGGGCGGAGGGCCCTGGGTTTTTATTGGCTGTGTCCTGCGCTAAACTGTAGCTTCAACCGCCCCTCTGGGAGCCGGGCGGAACTAAAACGCATCCTCCAGGCTACCTGAGCGAGAGCCTGGCGTCGCGCACCTGAAGCTTCTGCGCCTTGGTTCCCGGAGTCCCTGACCTGGAGCCGGGACACAGCTCCCTCCCTGATGAGTTTTCCTATGAAATTATCCTAAAGATATGAGGAAGCAATACCCCAGCCTTTTCCTTCCTTCCTCTCTCTCTTCCCCTCTTTCTTCCTTCCTCCCTTCCTCCCTTCCCTTCCCTTCCCTTCCCTTCCCTTCCCTTCCCTTCCCTTCCTTCCCGTTCTCTTTCTTTTCCTTCCTTCCTTCCTTCCTTCCTTCCTTCCTTCCTTCCTTCCTTCCTTCCTTCCTTCCTTCCTTCCTTCCTTCCTTCCTTCCTTTCTTCCTCCCTCCCTTCCTCCCTTCCTCCCTTCCCTTTCTTCCTTCCTTCCTTTTCTCTTTCTTTTTCCTTCCTTCCTTCCTTCCCTTTCTTTTCTTCCTTTCCTTTTCAATAAGCCCTATTTTATTCCAAGGCCGCTGCTTTTTCCTGGGACCAAATGCCTAGAAACACCTGTATTTTGGAGTCCCTTCAAACTAACACTGCATCTAAGCCAAAGAGAGTCTAGGGTGAATACTTCAATTTCACCCTCAGTTCCACTGAAATCTAAAGGGAAAAACAAGTTTAAAAAATATTTTTTTTCTAGATAATTAGAGAAATCTCCTGGGAACCCTCTCTTGGGAAAACAAAACTAGCTTGTGTCAGTATTTACTTCTGTTTTCCCAGAGCTCTAAGTCTGGAAGACTTGCTTTTAAAAAAAAATGTTTATAGAATTGGAAAAGGGTCATAGCTGGCCTTGGGAAGTAAGAGCCCCTTCCCTCTATTATGAATTTAATCATGCAAGTAAAATTCCTTTTGTTTTAGCTGGACAAGAAGCCATTTTGCTGACTTGACTGTGTTTAAACCAGCTCATCTGTTGCTTAAAACACCCATAGAATCATCTCTCTTTACTGCAACACAAAATTCTTCAGTTTATTTTACAAATAAATAAATATATTTTTTCTTTTTCTTTAAGGTTTAGGGAGACTATTAGATTAAGAGAAAGAAGTACATAGAACTCCTGCCAAGGGGGTTAGAGAGCCCACATGGGAGTAAGGGTCATTTTCCCCAATTCCAGCCCAAGAGGGCTGGGGACAAGGGAAGGCCTACCAGAGCAGAGACCTGGAGGTTCGGGAATCTGGTGTAAGATATTTCTTTATCTCTCTTTCTTTCTTTCTTTCCTTCTTCTTTTTTTTTTTTTTTAAGGTAGGGTCTCACTCTAGCCCAGGCTGACCTGGAATTCACTATGTAGTCTAAGGGTGACCTCAAACTCACATCAATTCTCCTACCTCTGCGTCGTGAGTGCTGGAATTAAAGGCCTGCACCACCATGCATAGCTCCTATTTTTATTTTTCAAGTCAGAGTCTCATTCTAGCTGGGGCTGACCTGAAACTCACTCTGTAGCCCCAAGCTAGCTTAGTGATCTTCCTACCTCAACCTCCCTGAGGACTAACACCTAACAAGTCTAAATCTGTCCACCTGATCTCAAAAGTTTCCATAAAATGGGCTGGAGAGATGGCTTAGTGGTTAAGGTGTTTGCCTACAAAGCCAAAGTATCCCGGTTCAATTCTCCAGGACACATGGAAGCCAGGTGCACGAGGCACATGCATCTAGAGTTTTTTTGCATTCTCTGTCTCTGTCCCTTTCTCAAATAAAGTAAAATATATATAGTTTCCAAGGCCGGTCATGATGGTGCATGCCTTTAATCCCAGCACTCAGGAGGCAAAGGTAGGATTGCCATGAGCCATGAGTTCAAGGCTTCCCTGAGACTACATAGTGAATTCCAGATCAGCCTGGGTTAGAGTGAGACCCTACCTCGAAGAAAAAAAAAAATAGTTCCCATAAAATGGCGCAAACATACATTTTCTGGTCTAACTGCCACATAGATTCACCACGACAGTTTCAAACACGTTGGAGAACTATGTCCAGGGCTTTTAACTTTATTTCCTAATAACCTTAAGTCAACACTCAACATTGAAATACATCCTTATCCTAAAGATTCACCTTAAACATTCCTTTCATAAACACCTTCCTCCACTTTTACTCATTAAATACAATGTTCTGGCTTTGTGTTTTCATTGCTGCCTCCACAAAAGTATGGGGACCTGGGCATGGTGGCCCACACCTTTAATCCCAGCACTTGGGAGGCAGAGACAGGAGGATCACCTTGAGTTTGAAGCCATCCTGAGACTACCGAGTGAATTCCAGGTGAGTGTGTGCTAGAGTGAGACTTTCCTATGGAAAAAAAAAAGGCAGGGGGGAAGTGAAGGGGTTGGGGAGATTGCTCAGTGGTTAAGGTGCTTGCCTCTGCAAAGCTAAAAACCCAAGTTCAATTCCCCTGTACCCACATAAAACCAGATGCACAGAGTGGTACATGCATCTGGAATTCACTTGCAGTGACTGGAGGCCCTGATGTATGCCCATTCTGCTATCTGTCTTCTGTCTCTCTCTCTCTCTCTCTCTCTCTCTTTCTCTCTGCTTGTAAATAAATAAATATATATATTTAAAAGTATGGGGTGTTTTTAATTTTTTGTAGTTATTTTATGAGCGAGATAAAGAGAATTGGCATATCAGGGCCTCCAGCCACTGCAATTGAACTCCAGATGTGTGGGCCACCTTGTGCCCATGTGCGACCTTGCATGCTTGTGTCACCCTGTGCGTCTGGCTTATGTGGGACCTGGAGAGTTGAACATGGGTCCTTAGGCTACGCAGACAAGTACCTTAACCGCTAAGCAACCTCTCCAGCCGTAAATATTTTGTTCTTTTTTTTTTTTTTTTTTTGGTGGGGGGGTTTCAAGGAAGGGTTTTACCTTAGCTCAGGCTGACCTGGAATTCACTGTGTAGTCTCAGGGTGGCCTTGAACTCACAGCGATCCTCCTACCTCTGCCTCAAGAGTGCTGAGATTAAGGGCATGCATCACCACGCCCGGCATCCTAAATATTTTATTTATTTGTTTTTATGTGTGTGTGTGTATGTGTAAGCACACTTGTGCACATTCGAAGTAGGGTCTCACTCTAGCCCAAGCTGACCTGGAATTCACTCTGTAGTCTCAGGCTGGCCTTGAACCCACAGCAATCCTCTTACCTGTGCATCCAGAGTGCTGGCTTGTACCACTTTTTGCATCTGGCTTTATATGGGGTGCTGGGGAACCAAACCCAGGCTGGCAGGATTTGCAAGCAAGCACCTTTAACCACTGAGCAATCTCCCCAAGTCCAAGAATATGTTTAGTCCTGCACTCTTATATATGGGAAATCTCAAGCTCCCCAAGGACAGCGGCTTATCCTGGCAGATTTCTTAGCACCGTCCTTGTATCCATTATGTATTTGTTCAGTTGAATCATTTAGTTACTTAGGTCTTGGGTCTTTCTACTTCTTTCCATAAAACATGGTACCCTTGGGAACTGAACATGTTGGACAGTCACTTGCCCTGCTTCGCCTTGTATGTGGGACTGTCGCAGCCACACTTGTTTCTGAGCTCCATCAGACTCAATGAATTTAACTTAACTGAATGACTGCCAGCTTAAGGATCTGTACAATACACACACACACATATACACCCTGTCAGCCTCCTTTTTTATTTATTTACTTGAGAGAGAATGAGTGCCCCAGGACCTTCATCTGCTGCAAACAGGCTTCAAACATATGCGTCTCCTTGTGCATCTGAATTATGTGGATCCTGGGGAACCGAATCTGGGTCCTTTGGCTTTGCAGGTGAGCGCCTTAACTGCTAAGCCATCTCTCCAGCCCTCTAAGGGCCTTTTAGCATATCTTCTTGGTTTACTAGCACACCCAAGCAGCTGTAGGATCCATTTTTCCAAAGCCTCTCCAAGATGGCCGTGATAAGAGGGTCAGGATCTTCTAGTAGAGGTTTTCTCACCTACTTCCTGTGTCTTTTTCCTCTTCAGAATTCCTGCAAGGAAAAGCAACCCCCATCTGCATTCTCAATCCTTGCCCTCCAGCCTTCCAAGCTACTCCTTTTTTGTTTGCTTGTTTGTTTTCAAGGTAGGGCCAAGCTGATCTGGAGCTCACTCTGCCATCCCAAACTGGCCTGGAACTCACAGAGATCCTCCTACCTCTGCCTCCCAAGTGTTGGGATCAAAGACATGCACCACCATTCCCTGGGCCCCCATGCTACTCCTATCTGGAGGTCTGAACTGGTGCTCTTCCTTGTGTTGGAGATGTCCTTCCTGGCCTCCTTACTTCCTTAGTGGCTCCTTATTAAACTTTCAGATCCAGTAGGCTTGCCCCTGCTGCTTTCCCATGAGTCCCTGTGGATAACTGTAGCACCTTGCTTGCCACATGCTTTCTATCTTTGACAGGAAAATTGTATTAATCACGTATAAACACACAATTTTTCCCTCCTCCTGCCTGCTGGAGCTGATGTTGGTGCCTGGGAGGCTCCCACATTACTCCACAGTCTCAGGATGGCAGGAGGAAAGTAGGATTGAAAACACTGGTCCCCTAGTGCTTTGGTTTAACTCAGGATATGAACTTTAAGCAGAGAAAGAATATAGGGTTTTAGGGGTTTTGTTTGTTTTGTTGTTGATACTTTTTTCTTCAGCAGAGAGAAAGAGAGAGAGGGAGAAAAAAAAAAGAATGGGCATGCCAAGGCTTCCAGCTACTGCAAATGAACTTGATACATGCACCATTATACACATCTATCTGGTTTACGTGGGTACTGGGGAATCAAACGTGGGTTCCTAGGCTTTACAGGCAAGCATTTAAACTACTAAGCCATCTCTCCAGCCCCCTTTTTGTTCATTTTTATTTATGAGAGAAAGAGGCAGATAGAGAAAGAGAGAGTGAGTGAGAATGGGCATGCCAGGGCTTCCAGCCACTGCAAATGAACTCCAGACACGTGCGCCCCCTTGTGCATCTGTCCAGCCCCCTTTTTATTCTTTCCCTTTTTATTTATTTTTTTTTTTAAGGTAGGTTCTTGCTGTAGCCCAGGTTGACCTGGAATTCGCTATGTAGTCTCAGGGTGGCCTGTAACTTCATGGCGATTCTCCTACCTCTGCCTCCTGAGTGCTGGGATTAAAGGCATGCGCCACCATACCTGACTTGTTTTTTTGTTTTGTTTTGTGTTTTAATTAATTAATTAATTAATTTGACAGAGAAAGAAGGAGAGAGAGAGAGAATGGACACACCAGGGCCTCCAGCCACTGCAAATGAACTCCAGATGCATGCACCCCCTTGTGCATCTGGCTAACGTGGATCCTGGGAAATCAAACCTGGGTCCTTCGGCTTTGCAGGCAAACGCCTTAACCGCTAAGCCATCCCTCCAGCCCTGCTTTTGGTTTTCTGGGGGGACAGGGTCTCCTGCAGCCCAGGCTGTCTTTAAACTATCCATGTAACTAAGGCCGGCCTTAAACTCAATTTTCCACCTCCCAAATGTTGAGACTAGTGTGTGCCACCATGCCTGACAAGAGTGTTTCTTAAATTTGCCTGTGTGTATCTGGCTTTACATGGCTATTGGGGAATTGAACCTGCTTTGCAAGCAAGTACATTTAACCACTGAATCATCTTCCCAACCCAGCAAGGGTGCATTTTGTTGTGTGTGTGAGGTATGCATGCATGCATGTGTGTATGCTTGTGGGTATACATATGCAGACTCCTGAGAGCGATGTCAGGAGACTTCCTCAGTCACTCTGTACCTTGTTTTACTGAGGGAGGGTCTCTCACTTGAACCCAGGGCTCCCAGGCTCAGCTAGTCAGCTTGCCCCAGGGATCCCCAGTCTGCCTTCCCGGTGCTGAGGTTACAGTCGGGCTGCTAATAATACTCATGGCCAAGACAGATCCTGAAGTAAACAAATGACTCCATCAGCACACTGTGCAGAGAGCCAGGCGTGGTGGTGCACGCCTTTAATCCCAGCACTCCGGAGGCAGAGGTAGGAGGATTGGAGGATCGCCGTGAGTTCAAGGCCACCCTGAGACTACATCGTGAATTCCAGGAGCCTGGGCTGGAGTGAGACGCTACCTCAAAAAAACAAAACAAAACAAAGCAAAAGCAGTAAACAGGCAGTGGTACCAGCTTTCTTTCCGGCCCTTGGGTGGCTATGGAGTGAGGAGGGAATGAGGGTCAGGTGGAAATCCAAAGGATGAATACAATTTAACAGGGAAAGAGGAAGAGGACAGACATTCCAGACAGAGGCCCTAGCGTTAACAAAGGTCACAGGTAAGGAAGGCACAGGGTTAAAGGGGAGCCCCTCGTGACTGGAACGCCCAAGGGGAAGAGCCTAGGTCACTGGAGTCAACAGGCAGCTGAAAGGCCCAAGAATTCAGAAGCCCAGAAATACTATCACGCTCCAAAGGGAGCTTAAGCGGGCCCCTGCATACCTCAAACTCCAGGCTTTACTCTCTGTTGAAAGCAAGTAAAGAATCCCTCTTCTCATTATATCAGAGCCCGCTCCTAATATAAAACTAGGTAAAAAGGGCATGAGATAGCCCTCAAGGATGGGAAATGAGTAATAAAGTGAACCACTTATTTGGTTTCTGTAAATAGCCTACACCATAAGCCTTAATAGCCTGCACCATAAGCCTTAATAGCCCACACTGTAAGCCTTAGTAGCCCGCACCATAAGCTGTAGCAGCCTGCCTCAGACCACCAAGGTCATAGGAGGCTGATACCATACTCGGCTACCCCCACCCAAGGACCTGCACAAATGCTGACCACCAAGGTGATAAGAGACTGACTGGTCCACGAGGGGCTTGAACAAATTACACTAATTGGCTTAGAAACTATGGAGTGGCACAAACTGACTGGCTGGCACCCCGCGGGCTCCTGATATTAAAAAAATGATTGGTCTAATGCACAGGCTTTGTTAGAAACCCTATAAAAACTGTCCCATTCCTGCATTCGGGGCTCTGCAGTCCTCTACCCCTGTGCAGTGTACGACTGTGGGCCCCAGCGCGCTTGGAATAAAATCCTCTTGCAGTATGCATCAAGACCACTTCTCGTGAGTGATTTGGGGTGTCGCCATATCCAGGCAGAGCGTGGGGTCCTCGTTTTGGGGGTCTTACACAGCCACGTTGGGCCTTCCATACCACGACAAGGATTTTGAACTCTACTCTGAGGACATTGAGATTTTTTGTTATTTTATTTATTTCTTTATTTTTGAGGTAAGGTCTTACTGTAACCCAGGCTGACCTGGAATTCACTGTGGGGTCCCAGGTGGCGATCCTCCTACCTCTACCTCCCAGAGTGGTGGGATTAATGGCATGCACCACCCTGCCCAGCAGATTATTAAGCAAAAGGCCATGCTCTGATTGGCATTTATAAAAATAGAGAGCCGGGCATGGTGGCGCATGCCTTTAATCCCAGCACTCGGGAGGCAGAGGTAGGAGGATTGCTGTGAGTTCGAGGCCACCCTGAGACTCCATAGTGAATTCCAGGTCAGCCTGGGCTAGAGTGAGACCCTACCTCTAAAAACAAAATAAAACAAAAAAATAGTCAGTCTGCCAGGCGTGATGGTGTAATCCCAACACTTGGGAGGCAGAGGTAGGAGGATCTGTTAGTCTGAAGCCAGCCTAGAGCTACAGAATGAGATCCAGGTCAGCTTGGGCTAGAGTGAGACCCTACCTTGAAAAACCTAAAAAAATAAAATAAAAAATCAATCAATCAATCAAATAGTCAGCCAGGCTGCTGAGTAGAGAATGCACTGTGGAGGAGCAAGAGCAGCCTTGAGAAGCCTAGCGAGGAGGCTGGGCGGCTGGCTGAGAGGCCCCAAGCTCTGCGCTGTGGTGACAGCAGCCTGAGTGGCAGGACATAGATGTGTCCAACAGCTATTGAGCTGGTAGAACAGGCAAAACCCAGCACCTGGTTGGTGGGCTAGGGAGGAAAAAAGGAAGGAGCTGGAGAGATGGTTCAGCTATCAAATATGCTTGCTTGCAAAGCCTGATGGCTCAGGTTCAATTCACCAGTACCCACATAAAAGCTAAATACAGGAGCCAGGCATGGTAGCACACGTCTTTAATCCCAGCACTTGGGAGGCAGGGGTAGGAGGACTGCCGTGAGCTCAATGCCATCCTGAGACTACAGAGTAAATTCCAGTCAGCCTGAGCTAGAGTGAGACCCTACCTCGAAAACCAAAAAAAATAAATAAAATAAAATAAAGCTAAATACAGGGCTGGAGAGATGGCTTAGCAGTTAAGCGCTTGCCTGTGAAGCCTAAGGACCCCGGTTCAAGGCTAGATTCCCCAGGACCCACGTCAGCCAGACGCACAAGGGGGCGCATACGTCTAGAGTTCGTTTGCAGTGGCTGGAGGCCCTGGTGCGCCCATTCTGTCTCTCTCTCTGCCTCTTTCTCTCTGTCTGTTGCTCTCAAATACATAAAAATAAACACTTTAAAAAAAAAAGCTAGATGCACAAAGTGCACATGTACCTAGAGTTTGTTTGCAGAAGGACCTGATACACCCATATTTATTCTCCCCCCCCCCCCCAAGCACACACAAGAAAGAAAAAGAAAAAAAGGAAGGATAACTCCCTCAACCTTAGACTTCATTATCATCTTAGTCAGATGCCTGGAAGTGGCTAACTTAGAGCAAAATACTTGACAATGAGCTGTGACAGTGGTGTTGCCCCTGCAGCCCAAACACTTGGGAGGCCTTTGTAAAAGCACAGGAATGTGGGGTTATCCCAGACAACATAGTGAGATCCTCATCTCAGAAATAAAGTACTTGGGGGGCTGGAAGGCTGGCTTGGCAGCTAAGGAGGCTTGCTTACTCTGGTCTATATTCAATTCCCTAGTACCTACATAAAGCCATACTCAAAAAAGGGTGCAAGCACCCGGCATTTGTTTGCAGCAGCAAGAACCCTGGTAGAACTGCCCCCCCCTCACATGTGCAAATAAATAAAATTTTTAAATTTAATTAAATTAATTTATTTATTTGAGATTGAGAGAGAAAGGGAGACACAGATAGAAGAATGGGCGCACCAGGGCCTCTGCAAACAAACTCCAGATGCATGCACCACCTTGTATATCTGGCATATGTGGGTACTGGGGAATTGGTCCCACTGTTCCTCAGGCCGATCTGAAATTCATCCATTCATTCTCTAATATCAAGGTGGCCTAGATCTCATGGCTGTTCACCTACCTCTGCCTCCCAACTGCTGGGAATTACAGGGATGTGCCACTATGCAGTTTTTTTTGTTGTTTTTGTTTGTTTGTTTGTTTGTTTTTTGAGGTAGGGTCTCGCTCAGGCCCAGGCTAACCTGGAATTCACTATGTAGTCTCAAACTGGCCTCGAACTCAGGGCAATCCTCCTACCTACCTGTGCCTCCCAAGTGCTAGGATTAAAGGCATGCACTACCATGTCCCATTTTGAAAATATACTTTAAAAATATTTTTTGGTTTTTTGTCTTTTCTTTGTTTTTCTTTATTTATTTATTTGACAGAGAAAGAGGGAGAGGAGAGAATGGGTGCACCAGGGCCTCTAGCCACTGCAAACGAACTCCAGATGCTCGTGCCCCCTTGCGCATCTGCTAACATGGGTCCTGGGGAATCAAACCTGGGTCCTTTGGCTTTGCAGGCAAACACCTTAACCGCTAAGCCATCCTTCCAGGCCCATTTTAAAAATATGTTTACTTATTTGCAAGCAGAGAGATAGAGAGAAGAGAAACACACACAGAGAATGGACATGTCAGGGTCTCCAGCCACTTGCAGGCAAACTACAGATGCATGTGCCAGTGTGTATCTGGCTTTACATGGGTACTGGGGATTTGAACCTAAGTTGTTTGGCTTTGCAGGCAAGTGCCTGAGCAATCTCTTCAGCCAAAAAAAATTTTTTAAATAAAGGCCTGGACAAGCTGGGTGTGATGGCACACATCTGTAATTCTAGAACTTGGGAAGCTAAGGCAAGAGGACTTTGAGTTCAAGGCCAACTTGAACTACACAGTGAAACTATCACAAACAATAAAAAGCATTGGACAATGGATCATCTAGATAATATTCTTGTGTTTTAAGACTTCTTTTATCCAGATGGAGATACGAAGTGAGTCAGAAAACATGAGTGATTCAGGCCTGATTCAGGTTTTTTTAATAAGGAGTGTCACCCTGAACAACGTGCAAGCTGAATCGAGCTCCTCCTACCGCCCACTGGGGAGCATCCTTCACCATTGCACCATTTTCTTCCACATAGTCATTTGCTTAAAGGTGACGGGAGGAAATGGTGACTGTTTAATATCCCTGGACTGAAATTCTTTGAACTCATCTGAGCGAAACACCACAATCGGACTTGAGTTCCTTGCCAGAAATAACAGGGTCAGGATCTACATGCTGTGTGTGACAGATACATTATCTGTTGTCTCAGCCCACGTTTCAGACTCTTCCAGGCTCTCAAAAAGGATGGACCAAATGATCAAAGCACATAAGCAAACAGCTGACACAGAAAGAAAGCCAAATGCAAAGAAGTGTTGTAGGGAGGAGAATATTGGGTTTTACTAATAAGCAAAGGGCATTAAGTCGAAAAGAACACAGAGTGCCTTTCCCACCTAGCCAGTTAGATATAATAATAAAATTTAATAATACTGAGGCCTTGGTGAAACTGGCATGTTTATACATTACTTATTGATTGCAGTGTGTACTGCTGCAGTATCTTTGCTTGGGAATCTGACAGCAGTAATAAAACCATGAAACGATAGACTCTTTGTCTTGGTTGTCTTTCTAATTGGTAATACGATTTCAGGAAAAAATTGCAAAGCTCTGCATGTATGCATGTGTGTGTGTATATGTCAAGTGGTATTGGACACAACGATGAGTAAGTAGATAGGAATTTCTACCCTTGATATGGCTCAGTGGTTAAAGGTGCTTGCTTGTAAAGCCTGCCGGCCTAGGTTCAATTCCCTAGTACCCACGTAAGCCAAACACCCAAAGTAGCCCATAGGTCTGGAGTTCATCTGCAGTGATGAGAGGCCCTTAGTGTGTCATACTCACTCTGTCTCTATCAAATACACAAGTAAAATTAAAAAATAAGCTGGGTGTGGTGGTGCACACCTTTAATCCCAGTACTCGGGAGGCAGAGGTAAGAGGATCACTATGAGTTCAAGGCCACCCTGAGACTACATAGCGAATTCCAGGTCAGCCTGGGCTAGAGTGAGACCCTACCTCAAAAACCCAAAACAACAACAAAAAAAATTTTTCACTCAGGCTGGAGAGATGGCTTAGCAGTTAAGGTGCTTGCCTGCAAAGCCTAAGGACCCATATTCAACTCTCCAGATCTCACATAAGCCAGATGCACAAGGTTTCATATGCATCTGGAATACATTTACAGCAAAAAAAAAAAAAAAAAAAAAGCAACACACATCAAGAGTTCGATTCCATTGGCTGGAGCCAGTTTTCTCTCACTCTTGCTCTCGCTCTCATTCTCTCACATAAAATAACTTTTATCTTTCCTCATTAATTCACATTTTATTTGGATTGAGGATATTTGCTAACAGATGGTAAACAAGTAACTAAAATAATTTATGAGGGCTGGAGAGATGGCTTAGCAGTCCAGGCACTTGTCTGCAAAGCCAAAGGACACAGGTTCACTTCCCCAGGACCCATGCGAGCCAAGTGCACAAGCTGGGGCATGCATCTGGACTTCCGTTACAGTGGCTGGAGACCCTGATGTACCCACATTTTCTCTCTCTTTCCCTCTTTCTCTCTCTTTCAAATAAATAAACATAAAATATTTAGGGCTGGAGAGGTGGCTCAGCAGTTAAGGCACTTGCCTGCCAAGCCTAATGACCCAGGTTCAATGTCCCAGCACCCATATAAGCCCAATGCACAAAGTGGCACATGCTTCTGGAGTTCATTTGCAGTGGCTGGAGGCCCTGGCTCACCCATCCCCTATCTCTCTCTTTCTTTCTCTCTCTCTCTCCCTCCCTCCCTCCCCTCTCTCTCAAATAAATAAATAAATAAATAAATAAATTTTTTTGTTTTTTTGAGGTAGGATCTCACTCTAGCCCAGGCTGACCTGGAATTCACTATGTAGTCTCAGGGTGGCCTCGAACTCATGGTTCCTACCCTCTGCCTCCCAAATACTGAGATTAAAGGTGTGTACCACCATGCCCGGCTTAATAAAAATATCTTTAAAAAATTAAATAATAATTTAGCCGGGCATGGTGGCACACGCCTTTAATCCCAGCACTCAAGAGGGAGATAGGAGGATTGTCATGAGTAGAGGCCATCTTGAGACAACATAGTGAATTCCAGGTCAGCCTGGGCTAGAATGAAACCCTGCCTTGAAACCCACCCCCAAAAAATTAAAAAGAATAATAATTTATGGGTCTGAGGAGATGGCTCAGCAGTTAAAGGCACTAGCTTGCAAAGCCTGTTTGCTCAGGTTCAATTCCCCAAAACCCAAGTAAGCTGGACACAAAACACCCAAGTAAGGGCTGAAGAGATGGCTTAGCAGTTAAGCACTTGCTTGTGAAGCCTCAGGAGCCTGGTTCAAAACTCAATTCCCCAGGACCCACGTAATCCAGATGCACAAGGTCGTGCATGTATCTGGAGTTCGTTTGCAGTGGATGGAGGCCCTGGCTCACCCATCCCCTATCTCTCTCTCTCTCTCTCTCTCTCTCTCTTTCTCTCTTTCTCTCTCTCTCCCTCCCTTGAAACAAGTGTTGGGTAATTTGAGATGGGAACATAGATTTGAGGGAACATCTGATGAAGTGCATGTTGTCCCTACTCGTGTGGGTGTGGGTGTGTGGGTGTGTGTGGGTGCTAGTCTCAAAATTATTTTGCCTCGGGTTTGAGAATATAATTCAGCCCTTATCTACCTGCGAATTCTCAGGACAACTCTTAGAGCCTTTCATAACTTTATTAGAATAATTTTGAGCCACTTATTTTTCAACCTCACTTCTTCTTTTGCAGGATCCATTGGCTGATATTGTAAATCTGGAAGCAGAGTGCGGTTAACCTTTTATAATCTGCAGTAGTTTGGTATGTCCCAACTCGTGAATGTGGTTCTGTTTTTGGTTTATTTACTTGAGAATGACGTCTAGGGTGAAGCATGGAAGTTAGGGGTTGAAATGATGTGGGTAGTCGGCACCCCAAGTCCCGGGTATAGGGGTCTGCCTGCCAGTAAGTCCCAGCACTCAGGAGGTTGGGGCAGAGGATCTCCTGACGCCAGATTTTCTGAGGCTAGCCTGGCCAATGTAGCTAGGTCCTGTCTCATAAACAAACAAGAGCCAGGCATGGTGGCGCACACCTTTAATTCCAGAACTTGGGAGGCAGAGGCAAGAGGATCACGATGAGCTCGAGGCCACCCTGATACTACATAGTGAACTCCAGGTCAGCCTGGACTAGAGTGAGACCCTACCTCAAAAAAAGCAAAAAATAAAAAATAAACCATAGGTTAGTGGTAAGACCCTACTCCTGAAGACACCATACACTGTTGGCACGTAACATGGCGTGACATGGCTGGAAGCTGGAAGAGAGTCAGTCCCCAGACAGCGCGTCTAGTGCCAGAAGGTGCTAACTGAGCGACTGGGGGAATAATGACCAATATCTGTCCAAGCAACGTATGGTCTGACCTACTTAGCAGCAAACAACCTGATGTGATGCTCACACAAGCACAATAATGGCGCACATCCATGGTGGGAAACCAACTGCTCTTGATTTGGCTAACTGATCCCCCTCAGTGGAATGGAACCCATAGCTGGAGCTGGGAAACAAGTCAGAACCATATCCAAAAATGAGCCCGCTCTCCATTAAACTCTCTCTAAAAACTAATGGTTATTACATTTACTTGGTGCTAACTTTACTCTCCATTGGAGAATCTGCTTCTTTTTTTTTCAGATAGACGCAGATCCTAAGAAGAGAACCACCCCATCATACCTCAAAAAAGCCCCAGCTGAAACTAAAAATAATTGGGGAAACATGCAAGAATGCTGTTTTCTTGGTGAACTGGGAACCAGCACAACAGTTAAGGAGATAGACATAGAGGACAATCAACCCTTTTCAAACCTGATATCCAGAGACACAGAGACTCCCAAGATCTCAACATGGAAGCAGGCCTAAAATGAATCCAACATGGCTCAGGGACCTTTGCGGAAGAGGGGGCGGAAAGAATGTCAGAGCTACATGTTGGGTCATGACACAGAGACATTTCCTCCTACCCAAAACTAAAGGCTAACCCCACAATGCACGACCCATATACCCCAACAAGTAGGGTCCCTGTGGAGGGAGGGGGACAGGGAGGATGCAACAATGGTACCAACTTGACTGTATTCACTGACTACAAAAATAGAAAAAATAAAAATAAACCAAACAAAGGCTAGAGAGGTTAAAGGTACTTGCTTGCAAAGCCTGATGACCCTGGTTTGACTCCCCAGTGCCCACCATAAAGCCAGATGCACAAGTGGCACATGTATCTGGAGTTTGTTTGCAGTGGCAAGAAGCCCTGGTGTGGCCATTCATTTATTCATTCATTCTTTCTCTTCTTGCAAATAAATAATAAATTAAGGCTGGAGAGATGGCTTAGTGATTAAGGCACTTGCCAACAAAGCCAAAGGTCCCAGGTTCAATTCCCCAACACCCACGTAAGCCAGATGCACAAGGTGGCACATGCATCTGGAGTTTGTTTGCAGTGGCCCTGGTGTGCTCATTCTCTCTCTCTCTCTCTCTCTCTCTCTCTCTCTCTCTCTCTCTCTCTCTCTGTATATATGTGTGTGTGTGTTTGCCTCTATCTCAAATAAATAAAATACTTAAAAATAATACTAAATTAAAATTAAAAAAATTTAAGTCCGGATATGGTGGCTCATGCCTTTAATCCCAGCATTCAGAAGGCAGGAGGCAGAGGTAGGAGACTTGCCATGAGTTCAAGGCCACCTACCACCCTGAGACTACATAGTGAATTCCAGGTCAGTCTGGGCAAGAGCAAGATCCTATAGTGAAAAAAAAGAAAAAATAAACATATATATATATATATATATGTATATATATATATGAAGAAAAAATAAATTAAATTGAAATTTAGAGCTAGAGAGGTAGCTCAGTGGTTAAGGTGCTTGCCTGCAAAGCCTAAAAAACCCCATTTTTATTCTTTAGTACCCACACAATGCCAGATGCACAAAGTGGCACATGCATCTGGAGTTCATTTGCATTCTGCCCCTGAGCTACAATCCTAGCCTGGCACAACCATTTTTATTATTATTTTTATTTATTAGAGAAAAGAAATAATGACTTTATTATTTGTCTGGCTTATGTAGGGACTGGGGAATCAAACATGGGTCCTTAGGTTTCTCAGTTAAGTGACTTAACCACTAAGCCATCTCTTCGGCCCACTCCCCCTTTTCTTGAGACAAGTCTTACTATATAGCATAGGCTATCTGCTAACTTAATCCTCTTGCCTCAGCCTCCGGAACTTTTAGGTTGCAGAGGAATGTCAGTCACCATGTCCATCTAAACAACTTTCTAAGATAGGGACTTGAGGGCGGGTCAGGGGTATAAGGAACATTAGGGGAGTAAAGTAAAGTTCAGAAAGTGTCGACACACATCTATAATCCCAGCATTCAGGAGACTGAGGAAGGAGGATTGCTGTTAAATTTGAAGATTTTTTTTTTAATTTAATCCCGAGGTAGGGTCTTGCTCTACCCCAAGCTGACCTGGAATTAGTCTCAGGCTGGCCTTGAACTCACAGAGATTCTCCTACCTCCGCCTCCCAAGTGCTGGGATTAAAGGCGTACGCCACCATGCCTGACTAGTTTGAAATATTCTTTCTCAGCTGGGAGTAGTTGCCTCTCAGGAGCATGTGGCAGTATCTGGACATTATTGGCCAAAACCAAGAGAAGGTGATGGATGATGGGGCAGCTTGGATGTCCCATTAGATACTTGTAGACCTTAGGGATGTTATTAAATATCTATGACTCCCAGGACTGTCCCCACAACACATAATGATCTGCTCCAGACATGCTAGACATGGGACCATTTTTCAATCTTTGGGATTCCAAGTACCTGAGGCCTCTTTGCTCCCTAGACACATGACAACACACTCGGGAGGCAGAGGCAGGAGGATCGCTGTGAGTTCGAGGCCACCCTGAGACTACATAGTGAATTCCAGGTCAGTCTGGACCAGAGTGAAACCCTCCCTCGAAAAACTAAAATAATAATAATAATAATAATAATAATAATAATAATAAATATGACAACAGGAGTCTTAATGTCTACAGACACTAAGATCAGCCAGTCACAAAGCAGCCAGTGAATGCCTCCAGAGAAGAAGCCATGCCTCACTGCCTACCAGTAGAAATAGAGATTAGTCTCCTCGTTGCAGTTGTATGACTGGTGTACAAACAGAGAGGAACACAGCAGAAATGAGCATTTCCTAAAAAAGCCAGAAAAGCTATAAATTACCTTAAGACAAATAAATGTGAGGGGAGACCATCACCCCCTCAACATTGTTAAGTAGAGAAACTAAACAGATTTGAGAAGGAAACGGTCTGTAGAAGATGAACTTGGATGAAGAGGGGCAGGAAGCCCAGAGGCAAGCTGACAAGACCACCCTACACTCCACCCCCCAGAACCTTCTCCGGCACTCTTTCCCAAGACCAACCCCGAGTCTTCTCTGCCTGGCGTTCTGGATGCTTTTAGGTTCGTTTCTTTGTTTTCACAGTCAGATCTCATTCTAGACCAAGCTGATTTGGCACTCACTCTGTAGTCCCAGACTGGCCTTGAATACACCGTGATCCTCCTACTGCTTCCTCCCAAGTGCTGGGGTTAGAGGCATGTGCCGCCACACCCGCTGAACTCATTTTTACACAGCTTCTCATATTTGAGATGTGAGTACCCTTCATTAGCTACACTTTAAACTTGTGAGTAGTATCTCAAACAAACAGACAAAAAATATTTTTTGTTGTTTATTTGTTTTTTTGTTTGTTTGTTTTTTTGAGGTAGGGTCTCACTTTAGCTCAGGCTGACCTGGATTTTCTATGTAGTCTCAGGATGGCCTCGAACTCAGGATGATCCTACCTCTGCCTCCTAAGTGCTGGGATTAAAGGCGTGCGCCACCACACCTGGCAAATATCTTTGAGAGTATGAATTCAAATGCTCTACATTAAAAAACAAAAAAACAAAAAAAAAAACACCTGGGCTGGGAGGATGGCTTAGTGGTTAAGTCATTTGCCTGAAAAACCAAAGGACCCAGGTTTGATTCCCCAGGACCCACGTTAGCCAGATGCACAAGGGGGCACACATGTCTAGAGTTCGTTTGCAGTGGCTGGAGGCCCTGGCGTGCTCATTCTCTCTCTCTTTCTCCCTTTCTCTCTGTCAAATAAACAAACAAAGATAAAATACTTTTAAAAATATCTTAGGGCTGGAGAGATGGCTTAGCACTTAAGACTCTTGCCTGCTAAGCCAGAGGACCTCTGTTTGATTCCCCGGGAACCACATAAGCCAAATGCACAAAGTGGAGCATACATATGGAGTTTGTTTGCAATGGCTGTAGGCCCTGGTGCACCCATTCTCCCTCTCTCTGTTTTTTCTCTCTCTACCTCTCTCTCTCTCAAATAAATAATAAAAATAAAAGACAAAAAAAATCTTAAAAAATAAAAATAAATAATAAAAATAAAAAAATACACCTGAACTGGGCGTGGTGATGCACACCTTTAATCTCAGCACTCAGGAGGTAGAGGTAGGAGGATTGCCATGAGTTCAAGGCCACCCTAAGACTACATGGTGAATTTCAGGTCAGCCTGGGCTAGAGCAAGACCCTACCTTGAAAAACCACCAAATAATAATAATAACAAAATAAAAATACACTGAAAATTTGAGATAGGAGAGGAAATAGAGGAAAGATCAGGGAGGATAGCTGAGCAATGTGGAGAGAAGTTGGAGCCTCAACCATGGTAATGACAGAGGACTTTCAGGGCAAAACTGTGCTGACATTGAATTTAAAGCTGCTCATATTGCTGGTTTGTCTGTCTGTCTGTCTGTCTGAGGCAGCGTCTCACTCTAGTGGGATTGTGGGAGAATCCAGCAAGTACCACAGAGAAGTCCAGAATGAGTGTTAGCAAGTATGACATCTAAAAGTTTCAGGAACTCCCTTGAGCTATCTGAACTCTATTTGGATATAGTCATAAGGGGATTGTCTTGTAAAACTGAGATGGTCTAACCTGATATATATGTATTTTTTTGAGGTAAGGTCTCGCTCTAGCCCAGGCTGACCTGGAATTCACTGTGTAGTCTCAGGATGACCTCGAACTCACAGCGATCCTCCTAGCTCTTCCTCCCGAGTGCTGGGATTAAAGACGTGCTCCACCATGCCCGGCTCCAAATACAATTTTTAAAAGGAAAGAATGGCTGGGCCTGGTGACACATGTCTCTAATCCCAACACTGGAGGGGCAGAGGTAGGATCGCTGTGAGTTTGAGGCCACCCTGAGACTACATAGTGAATACCAGGTCAGCCTGGGTCAGAGTGAGACCCTACCTCAAAACACTAAAATATATATATATTTGGGTAGAGAGATGAAATAATACTTAAGGGCTGGAGAGATGACTCAGTGGTCAAGGCACTTGCCTGCAAAGCCTAACAAACCAAGTATGATTCCCTAGTACCCATGTCAGCCAGATGCACAAGGTGCAGCATGCATCTGGAGTCTGTTTGCAGTGGCTAGAGGCCCTGGTGCATCCATTCTCTCTCTCTCTTTCAAATAAATAAATTAAAAATTTATATGTATTTATTTGCTGGGGGGAGGCAAAACAAGTTCTATTGCTGCTGCAAATGAATGCTCATCTCACTTCACATAGGTATTGAACCCTTGCTGGCAGGTTTTGTAAGGAAGCACCTTTAATTGCTGAGCCATCTCCCTAACCACTCAATTAGTCATTAATTCTTCCTTCCTTCTTCTCTTGTCTTCCATCCTTTCGTCTTTTTTTTTTTTTTTTTTTTTGAGGTAGGGTCTCACTCTAGCCCCAGGCTGACCTGGAAATCATTCTGTAGCCCCAGGCTGGCCTTGAATTTGCAGTTATCCTCCTACCTCTGCCCACTGGCATTAAAGGCTTGTGCCACCATGCCCAGCTTGTTTTATTTTTAATATTATTTATTTATTTATTTATTTGCAGGGGGAGAGAGAGAAAGAATGGGTGCATCAGGGCCTCTAGCCATGGCAAACAAACTCCAGATACATGAGTCACTTTGTGCATCTGCCTTTACATGGGTTCTGGGGAATCAAACTTGGGTTTTTAGGCTTTGCAGGCAAGTGCCTTGACCGCTGAGTCATCTCTCCAACCCTTAAGTACTTTTTAAAATTTATTTATTTGCAAGCAGAGGGAGATAGAGACAAGAGAGACAAGCCAGGCATGGTGATGCATGCCTTTACTCCCAGCACTTGGGATGCAGAAGTAGGAATATCACCATGACTTAAAGGCCTAAAAGACTAAGACTACTGAGTGAATTCCAGGTCAGCTTGGGCTAAAGTGAGACCCTACCTTGGGAAAAAAAAAAAAAAGGGAGAGAGAGAGAAAGAGAAAGAGAGAGAATGGACATGCCAGGGCCTCCAACTTCCACAAATGACTCCAGATACATGCACCCCTTTGTGCATCTGCCTTTACATAGGGTTCTGGGGAATTGAACCCATGTCATTAGGATTTGTGGGCCACCTTAGCCACTGAGCTATCTCTCCAGTCCTTGTCCCATGATCTTAAATGGCACAGATATCCCGATGAGTTTTTATTTATTTATTTATTTATTTGAGAGCGACAGACACAGAGAGAAAGACAGATTGAGGGAGAGAGAGAGAATGGGCATGCCAGGGCTTCCAGCCTCTGCAAACGAACTCCAGACATGTGCGCCCCCTTGTGCATCTGGCTAACGTGGGACCTGGGGAACTGAGCCTCGAACCGGGGTCTTTAGGCTTCACAGGCAAGCGCTTAACCGCTAAGCCATCTCTCCAGCCCTCCCAATGAGTTTTGACTTCTTCCCTAAACCTCAGGTTTTCACTTGTTCCACTAATGTCTTTACTTGGATGTCTACTAAGCAACCCCAACTATATGTCCACATTTGTAGCCTCTGCCCGACAAGAACGTCCTCCTTCCAGTTCTCACCTTTGCAGAAATGGCACTGCCAAACACCCAATGCTCCACTGAGACCTGCATCTTACAGTCCTTCCCCTTCCTCTCTTCCTTCCTTCCTTCCTTTCTTTCTTTCTTTCCAGGTAGGGTCTTGCTTTAGTCCCAGATGATCTGGAATTAGTCTCAGGCTGACCTCGAACGTCTAGCCTCCTACCTCTGCTTCCTGAGTGCTGGGATCAAAGGCTTAGGCCTTAGCCACCAGACAGAAAGAATGGAAGCACCTCCAATGTCTGCAAACGAACTCCAGATGCATGTGCCACTTTGCATCTGGCTTTACGTGGGTACTAGGGAATTGAACTCGGGTTTTTAGGCATATGGACAGGGACCTTAACTGCTGAGCCATCTCTCCAGCCTCCCTTTCCTCACTTTCTGAACTCGATTGTCAGCAAGTGCTGTGGGCGCTAACTCCAAATCAACTCGCATCTAGCCTCTTCTATCTTTGTAAGTCTGTTACTGTGGTTTCTGCCACTACCAACTCCTATTGTACTTGGAAAAGCTCCTAGCCAGACCCTTGTTCTTCTCTGGCTCTCTCCATTTGGTCTTTTCCTGCAGACAGAAGGAGCTTTACACAGTAAGAGAGCATGTCTTCTCATGTCTTCTCCTGAATAACTTCCCATCAGATGAAATCTCAAGGCTTTATTATGGTGTGCCAATTATCTATTACTGCAGAACAAATGACCAAAAACCTGCAAATAAAAAATCTGGTGGAGCCGGGCATGGTGGCACATGCCTTTAATCCCAGCACTTGAGAGGCAGAGGTAGGAGGATCACCCTGAGTTTAAGGCCACCCTGAGACTCCATAGTGAATTCCAGGTCAGCCTGGGCTGGAGTGAGACCCTACCTCCAAAAACAAAAACAACAACAGGGGCTGGAGAGATGGCTTGGCGGTTAAGGAACTTGCCTGCAAAGCCAAAGGACCCAGGTTCAATTCCCCAGGACCCACATAAACCAGATGCACAAGGTGGCGAATGTATCTGGAGTTTATTTGCAGGGCTGGAGACCCTGACACACACATTCATTCCCCCCCCCCAAATAAAATATTTTTTAAAAAATCTGATGGATCAAGAACAATAAACAGCCAGGCACACACCTTTAATCCCAGCACTTGGGAGGCAGAGGTAGGAGGATCACCGTGAGTTCAAGGCCAGCCTGAGACTACATAGTGAGTTTCAGGTCAGCTTGGGCTAAAGCAAGAGCCTACCTCAAAAAACCAGAAAACAAAAACAATAAATCCCTATTATCCTAGGTAATTCCTTTGGGTCAGAAATCCAAGGAAACCCTAGCTAGATGCTACTGGCTGTGGTGTCTCATACGGTTGTACACAAGATGCTGGCCAGAGCTGGGTGCTGTGGTGCACACCCTAAGTTTCAGCACCGAAAGGTAGAGGCAGGTAAATTGCTTGAGTCCAACAGTCTGGAACAGCCACGTAACCAGGCTGGAAGAACCAGGTGCCCCCGCTCACATGCCTAAAAGCTAGTGCTGCTCTGTTGACAGGAAGCCTCAGTTCCTCATCATGGACCCTCCATAGTGCTTGGAGTGACCTCAGGACAGTGCTTCTTGCTTCCTCGAGAACCGGTGTTCCCAGGGGAACAAGGCAGGCAGAAGTTACACCCTATGACATGGGGGGAGGGCTACTTGGCAAGTCAATACCAAGAGGCAGGGGTCACTTGGGGCCATTTTGGTGGCAGGCTTTAAATACACAGGCCTGAGGTCCTTCCTTTATTTCCACCTGTCATAGACAGTCCCATGTTGCTGGGATGAACAGATAGACTCTGGGAGAAAGGGATTGATTCCAGTCTTCTAGATCCAGGGAAGTTCCATTTATGGTGGAAACCAGCAGACACCAAAAGCAGCAAGCAGACTCCTGCAGCAAGCAACGCGCCAGCATCAGCACACACACCAAACATCAGCCGCAGCAGGGGCCCTGCCCGAGCTCACACCTCTGTGCATACTTTTTGGCTAGAATTCAGATCTGCCCCCAAACACACCTTTGATCTGGACCCCAGTGACACCTTCTTCCCACCAGGTAGTTGGAGACCCAAGCTACAAGTCACCCCCCAGGGGGACCTAGAACGACCTCAGGCTGACCTGAAACTGCCTTTGTAGTCCCAGGCTGGCCTTGAACTCACAGCGATCCTCCTACCTCTGCCTCCTGAGTGCTGGGATTAAAGGCGTGCGCCAACATGCCCAACCCAAGTTACAGGCTTTAATAACATACCTAAGTCTATGGGGGACATACATTCAAACTACCACACCCCCCTTACTTCCTGCTACCCTCCTCCAATTGTCTCCGGCTCAACCCACCACTGGCTTGTTTCTGCTTCAGGATTTTGACAACAGCTTCTTCCACAGCCAATGTAGCCTGGGTGGGGGGTGCTATATGCAGAGTGTCCCCTTCTGTGAGACAACCCCCTTGACCTCCACCTAACATACTCCCTGGTCCCCTTCAGAAGGACTTGTTATTTTTTAGAATACTGGTCACTAACTGCCATGTGTCCTTTAAAAATATAAACTTTATTTCGTTGTAAGCAGAGAGAGAGACAGAGAGACAGAGAATGGGCATGCCAGGGTCTCTAGCCACTGCAAATGGACTCCAGATGTATTGCCAATTTGTGCATCTGGCTTTATATGGGCACTGTGGAATCGAACTTACACTGGCAGACTTCTGCAAGCCAGTGCCTTTAACAATGATGTCATCTCTCTAGCCCTGTGCCATATGTTCTGTGTACTTATTTGGTGCCAGTCTTCCTCCACTGGGATATAAATGACATATGAGCAGGAAATTGGATGTATGTTAATGATTGCTGTTTTCTCAACACTTACAGCCATACCCATGACACACTCATATATGTTGATAAACAAGTCAATGAAGGGTGTTCTAAAGTCTGATGAAAAGAAATTCACAAGCTCAGGGTGTGTTGTAATCCCAGCATTTGAAAGGGCTAATCTGCAAGTTTGAGGCCAGCCTGGGCCACATAGTGAGTTCCAGCCTGGGGTATACAGTGAAAGCCTATGTCAAAAAAGAAAAGGAGCAAGGTGTGGTGGTGCACGCCTTTAATCGCAGCACTTGGGAGGCAGAGGTAGGAGGATCACCGAAAATGCGAGGCCACCCTGAGACTGCAAAGTGAATTCCAGACCAGCCTGTGCTACAATGAGACCCTACCTCAAAAAATAAAAAAAGGAGCCAGGCATGGTGGTGCACGCCTTTAGTCCCAGCACTCGGTAGGCAGAGGTAGGAGGATTGCTGTGAGTTCGAGGCCACCCTGAGACTCCATAGTGAATTCCAGGTCAGCATGGGCTAGAGTAAGATCTCGAAAAACCAAAAACAAGAAACAAACAAAAAATGAAAAAAAGGGATGGAGGGATGACTTAGTAGTCAAGCTGTTTGCCTATGAAGCCTAAGGAACCAGGTTTGATTCTCCAGTGCCCATGTAAGCCAAATGTACAAGGTAGCACATGCATCTGGAGTTTGTTTGTAGGGGCTAGAGACCCTGGTGTGCCCATTCTAGCTGCCTCTTTCTCACATACAAATAAATAAAATATTTTAAAAGAAAAATCAAAAAGTAAAAAACAAAGAAAAGAGAGGGCTGGGAGATAGCATAGTGGTTAAGGCACTTGCCTCCAAAGCCTAAGGACCCAGGTTCAATTCCCCAGTACCTACATAAGCCAGATGCACATGGTGGCACATGCATTTGGAGTTCATTTGCGGTGGCTAGAGGCCCTGGAATGCCCATATTCTCTCTCCCTCTCTCTCTAATAAATAACTAATTTATTTAAAAAAGAAAAGGAAAGGAAGGGAGAAAAGAAGAAATAAAGCTGGAGAGATTGCTCAGTGGTTAAAAGCGTGTGCTTGCAAGGCCTGATAGCCCAGGGTTCGATTCTTCAGTGCCCCCATATGCATCTGGAGTTTGTTTGTGGTGGCAATAGGCCCTAGTGTGCCCATTCATTCCCATTCTCATTCATTCTCTCTCTGTCTTTTCCTCTGCTTGCAACTAAATAATATATAAATCTTAAAAAGAGCTGGGTGTGATAGCACACAATTTTAATCCAAGCATTCAGGAGGCAGAGGTAGGAGGATCACTGTGAGTTCAAGGCCCACCTGGAACTACAGAGTGTGTTGTGAGTTCTACATCAGCGTGGGCTAGAGTAAGGCCCTACCTCTTAAAAAAATAAAATAAAATCTGGAATGTAGCTCAGTTGCAGGGGTATGTATAGGGTCTCACATTTTTATCATCTCCCCCCAAAAATTGTACTCTTTAACAGTCACTTCCATGTCCCCTAAACCTGTCCTTCCCCTGTGCTAGACAAACACTATCTACTTTATATGTATATGATTTACCTATCCTGGATGTTTTGTGGAAATAGAGTCATTCAGTATGTGACCTTTACTACTGGTTTCTTTCACTAAACGTGATGCTGTCAAGGTTCACCACTGAGGTAGCCTGTCTCAATGCTGCATTTCTTCTTTTGCTGAAAAATATCCTGTTGCATAGAAATATCACCGTTTGTCTCCCCATTCACCCATGGCTGAGCATTTGGGTTGTTGCCACTCTTTGGCTGTTCTAACTTGCGATGCTGCGCATTCACGTGTGCATGTTTGTATGTACATGAATACTCTCTGTAGCTACCTGGGAATGGAAGTTTTGGTCACGTGCATGCAAAACCCAGGTTCTTGCCAGGTGTGGTGGTACACGCCTTTAATCCCAGCACTCGGGAGGCAGAGGTAGGAGGATCGCCATGAGTTCAAAACCACCCTAAGACTACATAGTGAATTCCAAGTCAGCCTGGATTAGAGTGAGACCCTACCTCAAAAAAAAAATAATAATAATAATTAGGGTTGGAGAGATGGCTTAGCCATTAAGCGCTTGCCGGTGAAGCCTAAGGACCCTGGTTCGAGGCTCAATTCCCCAGGACTCACGTTAGCCATGAGGCACATGCGTCTGGAGTTCGTTTGCAGTGGCTGGAGGCCCTGGCGCGCCCACTCTCCCCTCTCTCTCTCTGCCTCTTTCTCTCTGTCTGTCACTCTCAAATAAAAAAATAAAACAAAAATTTTTAAAAAATTAGAAAATTGGGCTAGAGAAATGGCTTACTGGTTAAAGTGCTTGCCTGAGAAGCCTAAGAACTCATGTTGGAATCTCCAAGTCCCACATAAGTCAGAAGCACAGTGACGCAAGCATGCAATGTCACACACGCACCATAAGGGGTGCACACCTCTGAAGTGCGATCATAGGGGTTGCAGGCCCTGGCGCACCCATTCTTTCTCTTTCTCTGTCTCTCTCTCTTTCTCTCTTTCAAAAAAAATATATAAGGGGAAAGTGTCAGGGGGGAGGGAGGGAATTACCATGGGATTTTTTTTATAATCATGGAAAATGTTAATAAAAATTAAAAAAATTTAAAAAAATATGTATATATATAGACTGGAGAGATGGCTAAACAGTTAAGGCACTTGCCTTCAAAACCTAATGACCTGGGTTGAACTCCCTACTACCCACATCAAGCCAGATGAGTGGCATGTGCATTTGGAATTCATTTGCAGCAGCTGTAGACCCTGGTGCATCCATTCTCTCTGTCTTTCTTCTCTTTCTCCCTCTCTCTCTCTCTCTCTGCTTGCAAAATATTTTTATTGAGCCGGGCGTGGTGGCACACGCCTTTAATGCCAGCACTCGGGAGGCAGAGGTAGGAGGATCGCCGTGAGTTCGAGGCCACCCTGAGACTACATAGTGAATTCCAGGTCAGCCTGAGCAAGAGTGAGACCCTACCTCGAAAAACCAAAAAAAAAAAATATATATATATATATATATGTATATATATATATGTGTGTGTGTGTGTGTGTGTGTGTATGTTTGTTTATTTATTTATTTATTTATTCATTTATTTATTTATTCATTTATTTATTTATTTATTTATTTATTTATTCATTTATTTATTTATTGCCTGGCATGGTGGCACTTGGGAGGCAGAGGTAGGAGGATCATAGTAAATTCAAATATGCCCTGAGAGCCAGGTGTGGTGGCACATGCCTTTAATCCCAGCACTCAAGAGGCAGAGGTAGGAGGATCACCACGAGTTCGAGTTCGAGGTCACCCTGAGACGACATAGTTAATTCCAGGTCAGCCTGAGCTGGAGTGAGACCCTACCTCGAAAAACCCAAAAAACTGAAACAAAACAAAACAAAAAAATCCACCCTGAGACTCCATTAGTGATTTCCTGGTCAGCCTAGGCTAGAGTGAGACTCTACCTTAAAAAAAACAAAATAAAATATTTTTATTATTTACTTACTTGAAAGAGAAAGAGACAGATGCATAAGGTGACACATGAGTCTGGAGTTTGTTTGCAGTGGCAGGAGGCCCTGGCACACCCATTCTCTTTCTCTCTCTCTGCCTCTTTCTTGCTCTCTCTCAAATAAATAAATAAATAAAGATTTAAAAACATCTAAAGAAGCCAGGTGTGGTGGCGCACGCCTTTAATCCCAGCACTTGGGAGGCAGAGGCAGGAGGATCACCATGAGTTCAAGGCCACCTGAGACTAGTGATTTCCAGGTGAGCCTGAGCTAGAGTGAGACCCTACCTCAAAGAAAAAAAAAAAAAAAAAGAAATAAACAAAGAAAGAAAGAGAAAAAGAAAAATCTAAAGGGGAAAAAAAAAGGTTGGAAGGGATGAGCGGGGGCTGCTTTGGGACATGTTCAAGGGCAGCACCTGAGACCTCCTGTCAATTTGCTCTGCTTAGCTACAGATAGTCCCTTGCCATGCCGATGTCAGATGTCAGCTTTTTTTTGCCTACTCCAGCAAAGGTGGTGGGCTCAGGGGCTGGTTGGCAGAGTAATGGCTGTGAGATCAATGTCGGCTAATAAACACAGGCACCGTCCCAGGGTAAGCAAAACTCCTGTGCTGGGGAAGAGGTAACCCCGTGCCAGGCTGTTTGTCTTGGGTGAAAAGGACAAGAAGCACACAGTGTTGCCTTGGTTTTGTTTTGATTTTATCACAGGGTGTGGTGAGCTTGCTGTTCAGAACCAAACGAACTTTAAGACTCCTAGATGTCTTTATTGGACTGAAGTTCAGATGCATTTGCAATTGTGGCAATAAACCCTTGAATTACCACACATTTTCTTTGGGTCCTCCGGAGCTTCCCCTCAAAGCCTGCTTTTCCTCTTTGGACCTCCCAACAAAATGAGCTGCAGATTTAGTGCAGTCATATCGGTATTCAAGAAGGCAGGAATGTGGGACAACCAGGCTAAGTGGTTTTGCTCAGATTCACCCAGTAAATGGGGCTGTAGGTTGGAGGCCAAAAATAAACTCTAAGCTTATCATTCATCACCCTTCCCACAGCAGAGAGATTAGGAGCTGCTCTTCTGTGGCTGCCTGGGTTTGCAAGGAGAAGGGGGCATGCTATTTAGGGAGCAAGTGCCTACTGCACCCAACCCCTGGGGAAACCCTAGCTGATTCGAATGTGCCCTTTCAGCTTGTAGTTTAGAAGGGAAAACCCAAGCTTATCTCGAAGGTACAAGCTGCCATCTTGCTCACTTTAAATATTTCTCATTTTTTTAATTTAATTCAATTTAATTTTTGGTTTTTCGAGGTAGCGTCTCACTCTAGCCCAGGCTGACTTGGATTCACTATGTAGTCTCAAGGCGATCCTCCTACCTCTGCCTCCCAAGTGTGCCACCTCACCCAGCAATAAATATTTCTTTTAAAAATATATTTTATTTATTTGCAAGTGAGCGAGATACAGAGAGGAAGGCAGCTATGCTCACCACTATACCATCAATACCCCATGAGAGAGAGAGAAAGAGGAAGAGACAGATAGAAAGAGTGAGCAAACAAACTCCAGATGCATGCGCCACCTTGTGCATCTGGCTTACATGGTCCTAGGGAATCAAACCTGGGTCCTTTGGCTTTGCAGGCAAGCAACTTAACTACTAAGCCATCTCTCCAGCTCTGCCCCCCTCTCTCTCTCTTTGCTTTTTAAAAAATTTTTATTTGTTTGAGAGAGAAAGGCAAAGAGTGTGAGAGAATAGGCACACCAGAGCTTTCAGCTTCTGCAAACGAACTCCAGATGCATGTGCCCCCTTGTACATCTGACTTACGTGGGTCCTGGGGGATCAAACCTGGGTCCTTTGGCTTCACAAGCAAGTGCCTTAACTGCTAAGCCATCTCTCCAGCCCTCCAGCCCTCTCTTTATTCTTGATAAACAACCAGGTTTGTCCAGTCCAGGGTTGCAGAGGAACCTCTTCAGCAAAGATATCAATCTCTGGGCAGCAGATTTTAGAAGAGAAACAAAAGTAATTAACATTTGGCCAGTAGCCTAGGTAGTGGTCCACACCTATAATCCCAGCACCTGGGAATCTGAGATAGGAGGATCACCATGAGTTTGAGGCCAGCCTAAGCTACAGAGGGAGTTCCAGGTCAGCCTGGGCTAGAGCGAGACCCTATCTTGAAAAATAAAATAAATAAATAAATAAATAAAATGAATTTGAAATGTACTACTGGAATACCATAGTGAGACCCTATCTCAAAAAATAAAACAAAATGAATAAATAAATAAATAAATAAATTTGAAATGTACTGAAAGGCCCAAGAATTCAGAAGCTCAGAAATACTATCACACTCCAAGGGGAGCTTAAGCGGGCTCCCTGCATACCTCAAACTCCAGGCTTTACTCTCTGTTGGAAGCAAGTAAAGAATCCCTCTTCTCATTATATCAGAGCCCACTCCTAATATAAAACTAGGTAAAAGGGCATGAGATAGCCCTCAAGGATGGAAAATGAGTAATGAAGTCAACCATTTATTTGGTTTCTGTAAATAGCTTGCACTATAAGCCTTACACTATAAGCCTTAATAGCCCACACTGTTAGCCTTAGTAGCTCGCACCATAAGCTATAGCAGCCTGCCTCAGACCACCAAGGTCATAGGAGGCTGATACCATACTCTGCTACCCCCACCTAAGGAATTGCACAAGTGCTGACCTCCAAGGTCATAGGAGACTGGAACCACACTCTGCTACTCCCACCCAAGGACCTGCGCAAATGCTGACCACCAAGGTCATAAACTAATTGGCTTAGAAACTATGGGGTGGCATCAACTGACTGGCTAACACCCTGCGGGGCTCCTAATATTACAAAATGATTGGTCTAAGGCACAGGCTTTGTTAGAAACCCTATAAAAACTGTCCCGTTCCTGCATTTACAGTAGTACTGGAATACCATAGCAAGACCCTATCTCAAAACACAAAAACAAAACAATTTTGCCAGGGTTTCTTGAACCCCACTAGAGTAAGCAGACCTGGGAGGCCTAGAACAGGGGCTGTGGCATTATGCAGGGACATGACTGTGGTGCTGCAGGACTGACTAAAAACTACTAACAACCCTGTGGAATCCATATAGGATTTTGTAAGAACACAATGGATGGAAAGGAGAAAACCTGTAGTGACTATGAAAGCCCCGATGCCATGTGTGTCGAACGTCTTCTTATGGTCAAGAATTTATTGTACCAGGGCTGAAGAGATGGCTTAGCAGTTAAAGCATTTACCTGCGAAGCCTAAGGACCCAGGTTCAATTCCCCAGTACCCACATGAACCAGATGCACAAGGTGGCGCATGTGTCTGGAGTTCGTTTGTAGTGGCTAGAGGCCCTGGCGCACCCATTCTCTCTATCTGCCTCTCTCAAATAAATAAAAACAAAATGGTTTTTGAAAAGAATTTATTAGCCAGGCATGGTGGCACATGCCTTTAACCCCAGCACTCAAGAGGCAGAGGTAAGAAGATCACCAAGAATTCGAGGCCACCCTGAGACTCCATAGTGAATTCCAGGTCAGCCTAAGCTAGAGTGAGATCCTACCCCCAAAAACAAAAAAAAATTTATTGCGCTGGTATGGTGGCACACAGCTTTAATCCCATCACTTGGAAGGCAGAGGTAGGAAGATTGCAGTGAGTTTGAGGTCACCCTGAGAGAACATAGTAAATTTCAGGTCAGCCTAGGCTACAACACCCTACCTCAAAAACAGATAAAAATAAATAAAAGAATTTATTGGCCAGGCATGGTGGCACATGACTTTAATCCCAGCACTCCACAGGCAGAGGTACAAGCATCACAGTGAGTACAAGGCCACCCTGAGACTACGTAGTGAATTCCAGGTCAGCCTGGGATAGAGCAGGAGCCTACCTCAAAAAACAAAACAAAAAAAAAAAAAGTGTGTGTGTGTGTGTGTGTGTGTGTGTGTGTGTGTATGGGTGTGCCAGGGTCTTTGCCATTACAAATATCAGATGCATGCACTGCTTTTTGCATCGAACTTTACTCAGGTGCTGGGGAATTGAACCCTAGCTGGCAAGCCTTTCAAGTAAGTGCCTTTAAGCACTGAGCCACCACCCCAGTACTCCCCCCCGCCCACAGTATATTCTTATAACGCTGCCCCTAATGGAGCCAATAAGTCACATAAAGGAAGGCAGGTTTATTTAAGGATGATTGCTGGACTCCTGCTCAACTGTCTCCGCAAAAGTTGTTATAACTGATGGCTCTTCATTAGACCCCCGTGTGTCTTGGGGTGGCAGGCGCTTTGTACAGGCGGGCAATACACTCTCGGCTATTTTTCCACCTGGCCTTCAGCAGCCTCATCTCGTATTGCAGGCTATTTTTCATTGCCATCCTGTTCTTTCTTCTTGTGTCCACAGAAACTACCAGTAATGCAGGCGTTTGTCCTTTCATGAGGCCCCCAGGATTCCCACAGGTTTCCTCTGAGCCCAAGAGCTGGTCCCTCCAACCAGAAATAGGGTCTCTTCGTGGCATCTTTTAGCTCAGTCCAAAAGGTCTCCTTAGCCAGGCATGGTGGCACATGCCTTTAATCCCAGCACTCAGAAGGCAGAGGTAGAAGGATCACTGTGAGTTCAAGGCCACCCTGAGACTACTGAGTGAATTCCAGATCAGCCAGGACCAGAGCGAGACCCTACCTTGAAAAAAAAATAAAAGGTCCCCTTGCATCTTGAATATACTTCTGAGAGGACTTTTTATTTGTTTTTTTTGTTTTGTTTTGTTTTGTTTTGAGGTAGCGTCTCCATCTAGCCCTGGTTAACCTGCTTTCACTCTGTAGTCTCAGGCTGGCCTTGAACTCACTGCAATCCTACCTTTATCTCCCCAGTACTGTGATTAAAGAAACAGTGAGGGGAGTCTAATTTTGGAAAAAAGAAGTAAATTAAATTTTACATGGGACTTTACAAATATTTTTATTTTATTTTATATTAGAGAAAGAGAGTTGGCATGCCAGGGTCTCAGCTATTGCAATCGAACTCCAGACGCTTTCGCCACCTAGTGGGCATGTGTGACCTTGCGCTTGCCTCACATTTGTGTGTCTGGCTTATGTGTGATCTGGAGAGTTGAACATGAGTCCTTAGGTTTAGCAGGAAAATGTCTTAACCACTAAGCTATCTCTCCAGACCACGATTTTATTTTATTTTATTTATTTATTTATTTATTTGAGAGCAACAGACACAGAGAGAAAGACAGATAGAGGGAGAGAGAGAGAATAGGCGCGCCAGGGCTTCCAGCCTCTGCAAACAAACACCAGACCGAGTGCGCCCCCTTGTGCATCTGGCTAACGTGGGACCTGGGGAACCGAGCCTCGAACCGGGGTCCTTAGGCTTCAAAGGCAAGTGCTTAACTGCTAAGCCATCTCTCCAGCCCAGACCACGATTTTTTTAAATTATTATTTATTTATTTACTTGAGGTAGGGTCTCACTCTAGCCAAGGATGACCTGGAATTCACTATGTAGTCTCAGAGTGGCCTTGAATTCACAACCATCCTCCTATCTCTGCCTCCCAAGTTCTGAGATTAAAAGCATGTCCCACCACGCCCGGCCAATGAATCTTTTTCAATGTTTTATCTCTGTGTGTGTGTGTGTGTGTGTGTGTGTGTGTGTGTGTGTGTAGAAGGATCTTCCAGCTTTACATGGGTAGCTGGGGAATTGAAACTGGGCCAATAGGCTTTGCAAGCCTTTAATTGCTGAGCTATCATTTAGGTTGAGCCCCTAAATCTTTTTATTTGATTGATTGACTGACTTATCTATGTGAGTGTGTATATGGATGCACCAGAGTCTCTTGCCACTGCAAAGGAACAAGACTCACATGTAAACTGGGCATGATGGCACACGCCTTTAATCCCAGCACATGGGAGGCAGAGGTAGGAGGATTGCCAAGAGTTCAAGGGCACCTTGAGACTACATAGTGAATTCCAAGTCAGCCTGAGCTAGAATGAGACCCTACTTAAAAAAAAAAAAAAAAAAAAAGCAAACAAGAGGCTGAAGAGATGGCTTAGTGGTTAAGCACTTGCCTGTGAAGCCTAAGGACCCTGGTTCGAGGCTCCATTCCCCAGGACCCACGTAAACCAGATGCACAAGGTGGTGCATGCATCTGGAGTTCATTTACAATGGCTGGGGGTCCTGGTGCACCTATTCTCTCTCTCTCTCTCTCTTCTTCTTCTTCTTTCTCTCTCAAATAAATAAATAAATAAAAATAAACAAAAACAAAGGAAGAAGCACGTGTGCTACTTTTGTGTCCAGCTTTACGTAGGTGCTGGGGATTTAAATTCCAGTGGGTAGACTTTGCAAGCAAACACCTTTAACTTCTGGGATATATAGCCAGTTCCTTGAATTTTACAAATCTTAAAAATGTAAGCCAGGCATGGTAGCACATGCCTTTAATCTCAGCACTTGGGAAGCAGAGATAGGATTGCCATGAGTTCAAGGCCACCCTGAGACTACATAATGAATTCCAAGTCAGCCTGGGCGAGAGTGAGACCATACCTTGAAACATGAAAAAATATATATATACTTTGTTGTCTTAGTAGATAAAGGCTTTGCCACAAAACTCTGAGTACCTGAGTTTAATCCCCAGATTCTAGACAAATGGAAACTGAGCTGGAGAGTTGGCTCAGAGGTTAAGACACTTGCCTGCAAAGCCTAATGACTGGATTCCATTCCCCAGTACCCACATGATGCCAGATGCACAAGGTGGTACATGCACCTGGAGTTCGTTTGCAGTGTCTAGAGGTCCTGGCACATCCATTCTCTCTCTTTTTCTGCCTCTCTCTCTCTCTCTCAAGTAAATAAAATATTTTTTTAAGTATAAAAGGAAGCCAGGTGTGGTGGCACATGCTTTTAATCCCAGCACTCAGGAGGCAGAGATAGAAGGATCATTATGAGGTCAAGGCCACCCTGAGATTATATAGTTAATTCCAGGTCAGCCCGCACCAGAATGAGACCCTACCTTGAAAAACAAAAACAAATAAACAACAACAAACAAAAAAAAAAGTATAAAGGGGATTGGATAGATGGTTTAGTCATTAAGGTGCTTGCATGAGAAATCTAAGGACCCAGGTTCGATTCTCCAGGTCCAACATAAGGCAGATGCACAAGGTGGGTCATGCATCTGGAGTCCGTTTGCAGTGACTAGAGGCCCTGTTGCACTCATTCTCTCTCTATTTCTCTGTCTCAAATTCATATATGTGTATGTATATATCTATATCTATATCTATATCTATATCTATATCTATATCTCTATAGAGATATAGATATAGATAGATATAGATATAGATATAGATATAGATATAGATATAGATATAGATATAGATATAGATATAGATATAGATATAGATAGATATACACACACACACATACATACATACATATATATATAAAGCCGGGTATAGTGGCACACACCTTTAATCCCAGCACTCGGGAGGCAGAGGTAGGAGGATCACAGTGAGTTTGAGGCCACCCTGAGACTACATAGTGAATTCCAGGTTAGTTTGAACTAGAGCGAGACCCCACCTTGAGAAACTAAAAAAAAACAAACTTAAAAAAAAAAGCATGTGTGTGTGTGTGTGTGTGTGTGTGTGCACGTGCGCGTGTGCTGGGGAGATGGCTCAGTGTTTAAAGGTGCTTGTTTGCAAAGTCTACCAGGCCAGGTTCATTCTCCAGTCCCCACACAAACCCAGATACACATAGTGGCACATGCAGCTAGAGTTCCTTTACAATGGAAAAAGGCCCTGGCTTGCCCATACTCTCTCTTTATCTCTCTTTCTGCTCATAAATAAATAAATATTTTCTAAAAAGACACAAAGAGATGAACAGTGAAAAATAGCTCTCCTCCCACTCCTGTTCCCTAATCCTCCTCCTCTCCTGGGGCAATTGACAGTATAGGTTTCTTGAGTACCATTCCAGAAATTGTCCTTGGTGTCTTGTCATTTATTATGTTACTTCTAATAGCAAAAAGTTATAAATCCCCTAACTGTCCATCAACAGAGAATTAGTTAAGCAAACATGGTAACCTAACAGTCTACAAAATGAAGTCCTGTGTGATTGCTAAAAAAAGGAGTGAGCTGGCGCGGTGGTACATGGCTTTAGTCCCAGTACTTGGGAAGCAGATGTAAGAGGATCATCAGGACTTCAAGGCCAGCCTGAGACTACAGAGTGAATTCCAGGTCAGGCTGGGCTAGAGTGAGACCCTACCTCTGGAAAAGAAAAAAAAAGAAAGAAAAGGAAAGAAAAAAGAAAAGATGAAGTGAATCTATATGCATCCATCTGGGAAAAGGTATACAATAAACTATCCAAATAAATAAATAAATAAATATTTAAAAAATCAGGGCTAGAGAGACAGCTTAGTGGTTAAGGCACTTGTCTGCAAAGACTGCAAACTCCTATTGGAATCTCCAGGTAACAAGTAGACCAGTAGATGTAAGCACGCAATGTCGCACATGTGCACAAGAGGGAGCACCCATTTTCTCTCTCTCTCTCTCAAAATAAATAAATTATTTTATTTAAAAAAAAATCAGGGCTGGAGGAATGGCTTAGCAGTTAAGGCCTGCAAAGCCAAAGGACCATGGTTCGATTCCCCAGGACCCACGTTAGCCAGATGCACAAGGGGGCGCACGCATCTGGAGTTCATTTGCAGTGGCTGGAGGCCCTGGCAGGCCCATTCTCTCACTCTCTCTCCCTCTTTCTCTGTTAAATAAATAAATAATTTTTTAAAAATCAGTCACTCTTGACCGGCTCCTGAACTTCCAGGTCTGCTAAGCCTGCCATACTCCCACAGAGGCTCTCTACACCTTCCTGCCTTCCTCATGGCAGGAGCTCTCTACACTTTCTTCTCTTTCCTTCTCTCAATCTAATAAAGTCTCTCTAAACCTTAAAAAAAAAAAAAAAATCAAGCCAGGCATGGTGGCACATGCAGACAGAGGTAGGAGTATCGCTGTGAGTTCAAGGCCAGCCTGATACTACATAGTGAATTCCAGGTCAGCCTGGGCTACAGGGCGAGACCTTACCTCAGAAAACAAACATGTACATTCAGGCCTGACATGATGACACATGCCTGTAATCCAGAACTTGGGAAGCAGAGGTACGAGGATTATGGATTATTGTGAGTTCAAGGCCAGCCTGGGCTAGAGTGAAATCCTACCTCAGAAAATAAACAAACAAATAAATAAATAAATAATAAATAAACTGCAGATTGAGTGAGAAACTCTGACTCAAGAAAACTGTGAATGAGCAGTAGAGGACACTGACATCTTCCTCTGGCTTCCTCATATACACACAAGATTCATGCATTTTCATACATGTGTATACACCATGCCATACACACTACATGTACACACATACATACACACACACATGCACCCATGCACACCCAAATATCAACTTCAGAGAGAAACTAGTATTTTTTTTAATCTTTCTAAATATTTTATTTAATTGTTTTTTAAGAGAGAGGAAGGAGAAGAAAGAGGTAGAGAGAGAGAGAACGGGTATGCCAGGGCCTCCAGCCACTGCAACAAACTCCAGACACATGCGCCACCATGTACATTTGGCTTATGTGGGTTCTGGGGACTTGAACCTGGGTCCTTAGGCTTCCCAGCCAAGCACTTAACTGCTACTCCATTTCTCCAGCCCCAAGGAAATTTACTCTATTTTATTTTGTTTATTTTTGTCTTTAAAAAAAATATTTTATGTAGTTATTCATTTGAGAAAGAGAGAAAATGGTCATGCCAAGGCCTCCAGCCACCGCAAATGAACTCCACATGCATGTGCTATGTGTATCCGGATTATATAGATCCTCGGGAATTGAACCTGGGTCCATTGTAGGCAAATGCCTTAACTGCTAAGCCATCTCTCTAGCCCTTGTTTGTTTGTTTTTTTTAACTTTTATTATTTTTAAAATTTTTTTTGTTTATAATTTATTTATTTGAGAGTGACAGAGAGAGAGAAAGGGAGAGAGAAACAGAGAGAGAGAGAGAGAATGGGTGTGCCAGGGCTTCCAGCGTGCGTCCCCCTGTGCATCTGGCTAACGTGGGTCCTGGGGAATTGAGCCTCGAACCAGGGTCCTTAGGCTTCACAGGCAAGCGCTTAAATGCTAAGCCATCTCTCCAGCCCTGGGAAATTAGTTTTGATGTACATGAAATAGGCATGTTGTCACAAATGTTTTGCTACACACAGGACCTGGTGGTGTAGGCCCATAATCCCCCTCCTTGGGAGACTGAGGAAAGAGGATCAATCACCAGTTCAAAGCTGGCTTGGGCTACAGAGCAGGCTGCAGGCCATTTTGGGCAATTAAAACCCTTTTTTAAAATAAAAAGTAAAAAGAGGGCTGGAGAGATGGCCTAGTAGTTAAGGTGCTTGTCTGCAAAGCCTAACAACCCAGGTTAAATTCCTAAGGACCCTGGTTTGATTTCAGATGTACAAGGTGGCACATTTATCTGGAATTCATTTGTAGTTGCTAGAGGCCCCAGTGCACCCATTCTCTCTCTCTCTCTCTTTTTTTTTTTTTTTTTTGGTTTTTCGAGGTAGGGTCTCACTCTGTTCCAGGCTGACCTGGAATTAACTCTGTAGTCTCAGGGTAGCCTTGAACTCGTGGCGATCCTCCTACCTCTGCCTCCCGAGTGCTGGGATTAAAGGCGTGCGCCACCACGCCCGGCTCTCTTTTTCTTTTTTTTTTTGAGGTAGGGAGTAGGGTCTCACTCTAGTCCAGACTGACCTGGAATTCACTATGTAGTCTCAGAATGAGCTCGAACTCATGGTAATTCACGTACCTCTGCCTCCCAAGTGCTGGGATTAAAGGCCTGCATCACCACACCCTGCTCTCTCTCTTTAATAAATAAAAATAAAATATTTTAAAAGTGAAAAGAAGGGGCTGGGGAAATAGCTTAGCAGTTAAGGCACCTGCAAAGTCAAAGCACCCTGGTTTGATTCCCCAGGACCCACGTAAGCCAGATGCACAAGGGGGCGCATGTGTCTGGAGTTCGTTTGCAGTGGCTGGAGGCCCTGGCAAGCCCATTTTCTCTTCCTCTCTATCTGCTTCTTCCTCTCTTTCTCTCTCTCTCTCTCTCTCAAATAAATAAATAATTTTTTAAGTGAAAAGAAGGCCGGGTGTAGTGACGCATGCCTTTAATCCCAGCACTCGGGAGGCAGAGGTAGGAGGATGGTGGTGAGTTCGAGACCACCCTGAGACTCTACATAGTGAATACTTGGTTAGCCTGGGCTAGAGTGAGACCCTACCTTGAAAAACCAAAAAAAAAAAAAAAAAAAAGTATAGTCTTGTCCAGCATGTCTACGCCTTGGGTTCAGTTCTCAGTACTAGAAAAACAAAGACAAAAATAAATGCTTTGCTAAGCATTGAGAGGAGTCATTTCATAATAAAGACAGCTGCATGTATGTGGTCTTGTTGGACCACAAGTTTAGGGCATGTTTTGAGAGCATATTTAGTTCTCTGTGGCCTGAGCCAGACTAGACAAAAATCTCTCTAGCTATAATAAGACATGTGGGTTCAGAAAAAGCACTCTAATTCAGAAGCAGGATCTATAGCTCCCAGGACAGAGAGCCCTTCTCAGGGAGTCTCCCCGCCTCACCTTTCACGGAAGACATCAGGGTGGGGCCAAGCTGAGCTTGAACATATGAACTCTGCACAGTGGCTCATTCCCAGCATTCTCCACTCACCAAGCCCACATTGTCTACATTCCCCTTCTCCTCCTCTTCTCCTTTTGCCTCCCGGGCAGAGATACTTGAGGTCACATAGCTTTGCCTTCAGCTGCTGAAGGGTCCCAAGGAAAGGGTAGAGCGAAGACTGACTGGAGACCATATGGAAAAACAAAGATCCCTTCCATCGTCTTTCTTGGCTGCTGGGGTCCATGTGTAAAATGCAGAGATCTTATATTTATCTAGAATTAACTTGGCAAATTCAAAGCTGTTCAAGTCCTGTGGCGCGCCTACTTATTAGAGAAGCTGCATTATTTGCTGCCACACTGTTAATAGGTCAGGAGAGTTCATGGTCTTGCCTCTAATACTCTGCCAAACGAACAGGTATTTAATTATCCCAACTGAAAGAAATTCTGCAACCTCAGTAACATAATCAAGTATTCAACTTTTATGTAAAAGAAAACAAAAAAGTCCCACTTAAATTTAATCTGAACCTACGAAGCAGGAATTTGTCTGGTTTCCAATAAATAAAGAATGTAGTGGGTGTCCATCCTCAGCCACTGGACTTGGATGTGCTCATTAAGTCTTCGAGCTTTAATGTCAACAGAAATCCCATGCCAGTTCTTTCATCTTCCACTTACATTCAGCATCCCTTTCCTCAGTGACTCCTGGGGTTCGGGCCTCTCTTTTCATGGCCTTCAAAGCAGACCAGAAACTGGTGATTAATTTTCTCTATACAGAACTGTCAGGAATAAGATCAACATAGCTTCTCCCTTCATCCCTTCTCTCTCTCCCTTCTTTCCTTCTTTATCTCCCTCCTTTTCCTCTTTACTATGCTAGAAATGAAAGTTAGGGCCTCACCATGGGAGTCAAGTGCTCTGCCACAGCTACCCTCCCCCCCCCCCCCCCCTTATTGCATGTTGTTTTGAGACAGAGTCTCACAATGTAGACCAAGATGGCCTCCGACTGGTGGTGATCCTCTTACTTCAGCCTGCTGGGTGTTGGGGTGGCAAGGGTGTTGCACCATGTCTAGCCTCTGATAGCCTCTTTGGGTTTTTCACATCTCTCACATACCTCAAGCATCGGGAACTGCTTGTCCGATTCATCTTTAACCTCTGTGTGCATAAGCACAGCTATATAAAGCAAAAGACTTTTCTCCCATCTGACATACATAAATATGAGAGTGAGTAATGCTGTCCCTTCTGGTCGCCAAGCAGTTCTGGTATTTATATTGATTTTAGCTCATGATGCTTACAGAGATTTAATATTCTTAAAGATCAAATGCTCATGTTAATTTGGAAGAGAATGGAGATTTGATTTCGTAACCAGAGCCAAAGATTTGAGAACTGGTTGATTCCTAGCCAGCAAAACTTTGGAGCATTTATTTATTTATTTTACAACTCAGAGCAGAGCAGAAAAGGTATTTGTAAATTTCCAAGGGCTTTGTGGCTGAGTGAAGTCTCATAAAATACTCAACTAGGGGCTAAAGTGATGGCCTAGTGATTAAGGCCCAAGGACCCAGGTTCAATACCCCAGGACCCACGTAAGCCAGATGCACAAGGTGGCGCATGCATCTGGAGTTTGTTTGCAATAGCTGGAGGCCCTGGTGTGCCCATTTTTCTCTCTTTCTCTCTAATAAATAAAAATATTTTTTTAAAAATCCTCAACTACAGCTGGGCATAGTGGCGCACACCTTTAATCTCAGCACTCCAGAGGCAGAGGTAGGAGGATCACTGTAGGCTTGAGGCCACCCTGAGACTACATAGTGAATTCCAGGTCAGCGTGGGCTAGAGTGGGACCCTACCTCAAAAAAAAAAAAAAAAAAGAAGGAAAGAAAGAAAGAAAGAAAGAAAAAGAAAAAGAAAAATAACAGAAAAACACTCAACTAGCTGGGCGTGGTGGTGCACGCCTTTAATCCCAGCACTCCAGAGGCAGAGGTAGGAGGATCGCCGTGAGTTCAAGGCCACCTTGAGACTACATAGTGAATTCCAGGTCAGCCTGGGCTAGAGCAAGACCCTACCTTGAAAAAAAAAAAAAACAAAAGAAACAACAGTACTCAACAAGGCAAAAATAGGAGAGGGATTAGAAAAGCATAACGCCTTAGAAGTGACTGACAAGTAATCCTATTCTTTTCCTTCCTTCTCTTTTCTCCCTCTTCTTTTTTCTTTTTTTTTTTAAATTGTTTATTTTTATTTATTTATTTGAGAGTGAGAGAGAAAGAGAGAGAGAGAGAGAGAGAGAGAGAGAGAGGCAGAGACTGAGAGACGGAATTGGCGAACCAGGGCTTCCAGACATATATGCCCACTTATGCATCTGGCTAAAGTGGGTCCTGGGGAATCAAGCCTCGAACCAGGGTTCTTAGGCTTCACAGGCAAGCAGTCAACCTCTAAGCCATCTCTCCAGCTCCCCTCTTCTGTTTTCAATTTTATTTATTTGCAACAAGAGAGAGAGAGAGGGACGGAGCGAGGAAGGGAAGAAGGCAGACAGAGAGAGGGAGCGAGAGCACCAGGACCTGTCTGCATTGTAAAGAGACGCCAGATGCATGCACCACTTTGTGTGCCTGGCTTTACAGCAAGTGCCCTCAACTGCTGAACCATCTCCCCGACTCTCTCCTCCTCCTCCTCTTCCTCATTCTCCTCTTTTGTTTGTTTGTTTTGTTTTTCAAGACAGGGTTTCACTCTTTAGCCCAGGCTAACCTGGAATTCAGTATATAGTCTCAGGGTGGCCCTGAACTCACAGTGATCCTCTTACCTTTACTTTACCTCCTAAATGGGATTAAACGTGTGCACCACCACAGCTGGCCATCCTTTTTCTTTCTTCTTTTCTCCTCCTCCTTCTCCTCTTCTTTTTTCTCCTTCTTGTTTTTTTAAACTTTTTTTTTTTTTCAAGGTAGGGTCTCACTCTAGCCCAGGCTGACCTGGAATTCACTATGGAGTCTCAGGGTGGCCTTGAACTCACAGCAATCCTCCAACCTCTGCCTCCCAAGTGCTGGGATTAAAGGCGTGTGCCACCACGCCCAGCTTTTTTTAAACTTAAAAAAAAAATTAGGGAGAGGGAGAGGGAGAGGGAGGAGGATTGCCGAGAGTTCGGGGCCACCCTGAGACTCCATAGTGAATTCCAGGTCAGCCTGGGCTAGAATGAGACCCTACCTCAAAAAAAAAAAAAAAAGAATAAATTTTTTTTTAAATTTCTGTTTTAAAAAAGTATATTTCTTAAAAATATTTAAAAGAGAGACAGAGAGAATAGGCATGCCAATTTCTAGTTACTGCAAACAAACTCCAGATGCATTTGCCACTTTGTGCATCTGGCTTACATGGGTACTGGGGAATCCAACCAAGGTCATTAGGCTTTGCAGGATGTGAATTCACCTCAGAGCCCCCTCTCTAGCCTTGAGCCCAGTTAAGATGCATCCTGAGCTCTTGAGCCAGCGGATGTGACTCAAGTCTTCAATCCCAGCACTTGGGAAGCTGAGGCAGGATGAGCATCTTGAGTTCAAGGCAGTCCTGGGCTTGAACAGAGTGAATTTCAGATTAGCCTGGGCCACAGTGAGACCCTGACTTAAAAATAAAAGAAAAGAAGGACAGGAGAGATAGCTTAGCAGTTAAGGTGCTTACCTGTAAAGCCAAAGAAACCAGGTTTGATTTCCCAGGACCCACGTAAGCCAGATGCACAAGGTGGAACATGCATCTGGAGTCTGGAGTTCATCTGCAGTGGTCAAAGGCCCTGGCATGCTCCTTCTATCTGTCTGTCTATCTATCTATCTATCTATCTATCTATCTATCTATCTATCTACCTACCTACCTACCTACCTACCTACCTACCTACCTACCTCTTTCTCTCTCTCTCAGATAAATTAAAATAAAATATTTTTTAAAAGAAAGACACTGGAGCCGGGCGTGGTGACATATGCCTTTAATCCCAGCACCCAGGAAGCAGAAGTAGGAAGACTGCCGTGAGTTTGAGGCCACCCTGAGATGACATAGTGAATTCCAGGTCAGCCTGAACTAGACTGAGACCCTACCTTTAAAAACAAAACAAGGGCTGGAGAGATGGATTAGTGGTTAAGCGCTTGCCTGTGAAGTCTGAGGATCCCAGTTCAAGGCTTGATTCCCCAGGACCCACGTTAGCCAGATGCACAAGGGGGCGCACGCGTCTGGAGTTCATTTGCAGTGGCTGGAGGCCCTGGTGCGCCCATTCTCTCTCCCTCTCTCTCTCTCTCTCTCTCTCTTTTTGCCTCTTTCTTTCTCTGTTGCACTCAAATAAATAAAAATAAAACAAAAAAATTAAAAAAAAAGAAAAAGACAGACAGACAGACAGACAGACACTGGGGCTGGAGAGATAGCTTAGCTGTTAAGGCGCATCCCTGCAAATCCCAAGGACTGAGGTTTGATTCACTAGTGGCCACAGTAAACCAGATACATATGGTGGCACATACCTCTGGAGATTGTTTGCAGTGAAAGAAAGAAAGACAGACAGACAGACAGACAGAAAGAAAGAAAGAAAGAAAGAAAGAAAGAAAGAAAGAAAGACACTGTAAACCAGTGTGTTGGCTCACGCCTTTGATCCCAGCACTTGGGAGGCAGAGGTAGGAGGATCACCATGAGTTTGAGGCCATCTTGAGACTACATAGTGAGTTCCAGGTCAGCCTGAGCGCGTGAAACCCTACCTTGAAAAACAAAACAAAACAAAATAAAGTAAAATAAAATAATGTGTGTGTGTGTGTGTGTGTGTGTGTGTGTGTGTGTACTAACCCTGGCCACTGAATAACTTATAAACCTAACAAAAAAAATTGAAAAGAGAGTAAATTCCCCCTGCTTTCTGCTTTGGGTTATAAAACCAAAGAAGGGTAGTGTAGCAGAAGCAGACGTGTGTTTCATTCAGCAAGTGGGCAGAAAAAAACCACAACTGTGGAGCTTATTAAATAAGTGGGAAAGTATTAGTTCTGTTCTGAACTTTGTGGTGAAGTGAGGAGGGCTGTCATTCCTGTTTCTGTTTTGGTTCCAGGGAAATAGGGTTTCCATTGCATGGGTTGCAACTGGATATTTCCCCCCTGCTCCAGGGCTGGAGCTGGCAGTCGTTTCCTGGCACTCGCAAGAGCTGCGAGTCCCAGCAGCAAGGTCAAATCCATTTTTGGAGCCAAATGGCAGCATTCCTTTATAGCTAGTTAACTTTACCGCCTCTGAGGTAACTCTTGCCTGTCTAGAGTGACATCTAATGGCAACAAAAGGGACTTGTCTAACTTTTCACCCATGTTTTTTATTTTTATTTATTTTATTTTTAAAATTGTATTTATTTGAGAGAAAGGGAGAGAAATAGGCAGGTAGAGAGAGAGAGAGAGAGAGTGAGAGAGAGAATGGGTACACCAGGGCCTCCAGCCACTGCAAACGAACTCCAGATAGATGCATGTGCTCCCTTGTGCATCTGGCTTACATGGGTCCTGCAGAAACAAACCTGAGTCCTTTGGCTTTGCAGGCAAGCACCTTAACCACTAAGCCATCTTTCCAGCCCCTTTTGTTGTTGTTGTTATTTCTCAAGGTAGGGTCTCACTCTAGCCCTCGCTGACTTGGAATTCACTATGGAGTCTCAGGGTGGCCTCGAACTCACAGCAATTCTCCTACCTGTGCCTCCTGAGTGCTAGGATCAAAGGCATGTGTCACTACATCCAACTGAGTCATCCTTTTGATAAGAGAGAAAGAAACAAAGACTATTAAAGCCCTTAGAGTTTGAGGCCAACTTGACCAACATAGCAAGATACTATGAAAGAGAAAGAGAAGCAAAGTGAGACCATTAAATCCCTTAGACCTTGGACTTTTTAAAAAATATTTTAAAATTAGATTTAATTATTTATTAGAGAGAGAGAAAGAGGCAGAGAGAGAGAGAATGGGCGCACCAGGGCCTCCAGCTACTGCAAATGAACTCCAGACACACACATGCGCCCCCTTGTGCATCTGGCTTATATAGGTCCTGGAGAGTGGAACCGGGATCCTTTGGCTTTGCAGGCAAATGCCTTAAACCGCTAAGCCATCTCTCCAGCCCAGACCTTGGACTTTTCCTGGCCCCAAGTTAGTGCTCAGTACCCACTAAGTGTAGGTGTGTGTACAGTGTGGTGTGGTGGGGTGTGGTGGGACCCCATACTCTCACCAGCAGCAGGGGCTGCCAGCCTACTCCCTCCATCACTCTTCTGTCTGATCTTGTTTTGAGTTGGAGCCTCTTTGCTGATTCCAGAGATTGTGGGGCTCCAAGAATTCTAGGGTCTCAGCTCCCTTGCGGGACTAAGGTTACAGACCTGCATAGCCAACACCCATCTGTTTACATGGGATCTGGAGATTTGAACTCTAGTGGTCTCAGGCCCTTTCATGCTTGTACAGGACGCACACTGGACTGCTGCTGAGCCATCTCTCTCCAGCCCTAGCTTTGATTTAAATTCGGCCACCTCTGTCTCCTAAGTAGCTGGGATCACAGGCTTCTGCCACCATACCCAGCTCCTATTTATTTACTTATTTGCCTATGAGAGCGCATGGGCAAGTGCAAACTCCCCTCTTGATATGTGACAGCTAGGGAATTGAACCAGGGCCAGTAGGATTTGCTAAAAAGCATTGTTGAATACTGATCCATCTCTCCAAACCCCCAGTTCCTATTTTATTATTATTTAAAGATGAAAGCCAGATGTGGTGGCTTTCATCCCAGCACTTGAGAGGCAGAGGTAGGAGGATCACCAGGAGTTTGAAGCCACCCTAAGATTACATAGTGAATTCCAGGTCAGCCTGAGCTAGAGTGACTTAGAGACCCTACCTTGAAAAAAAAAGAGTAAGGTTTGGGGCATTATGAAATTATTAATTTGACTGGATTAACCATTACATCACACACACGTATATATATGTATATATATACGTGTGTATATGTATATATAGATAGATAGATAGATAATATATGATCTTTAATTGTTAAAAAAAAAAACAAAAACAAAATCACAACAACCTTGAAGGCCAGACATGGTGGTGCATGTCTTTAATCCCAGCACTCAGTAAGCAGTGGTAGGAGGATCACTGTGAGTTTAAGGCCACCCTGAGACTACATAGTGAATTTCAGGTCAGCCTGGGCTAAAGTGAGACCCTATCTTGAAAAACCAAAATAAATAAATTAATTAATTAAATAAAAATAAAATGAACTTGAGAGAGGGCAGGAAAGATGGCATAGTAGTTAATGTGTTTGTCTGTGAAGCCAAAAGGCCCAGGTTCAAATCCCCAGGACCCATGTAAATCAGATGCACAAGGTGGTGCACGTGTCTGGAGTTCATTTACAGCATCTGAAGGCCCATTCTCTCTCTCTCTCTTTCTTTCTGTTGGTCTCTCTCTCTCAAATAAATAACAAAAAATAAAAAACAAATAAAAAACTTGGGGCTGGGCATGGTGGTGCATGCCTTTAATCCCAGCACTTGGGAGGCAGAGGTAGAAGGATGGCCAAAAATTCAAGGTCACCTTGTCACTATATAGTGAATTCCAGGTCAGCTTGGGGTAGAGTGTGACTCTACCTTGAAAAGAAATATATATACACACGCATATATATATATATATATATATATATATTTGTTTGTTTTTTGAGATAGGGTCTCGCTCTAACCCAGGCTGATCTGGAATTCACTACGTAGTCTCAGGGTGGCCTTGAATTCATGGCAATCCTCCTACCTCTGTCTCTGGAGTGCTGGGATTAAAGGCGTGCGCCACCATGCCCCGCGTTTTTTTTTTTTTTCCTATGTTTTTCTAGGTAGGGTCTCTTGCCCTTGTCCAGTCATGCTCTGCTAGCAAAGGAAGTGCTGATCTGGAATTCACTATGTAGTCTCAGGGTGGCCTCGAACTCACAGCGATCCTCCTATATTGGCTAGGAGTAAATTTTCAAGTGACCAATTGTCAACTGTCACTGGCTGGTTCTTTCTCACCAAAGAGAAGTCAAGAGTTGTGGACAACTCAAAAGTTATACTCGATGTGACCTTGGGTCAGCTCTTAAGGAAAAGGGTCAACTGTCAGGCAGGAATCCATGGCCCTCCAAGGCAATGCCCAGTTCCAACCTGTAGGTGGCAGCAGTATCATTCACAGAAAACAAAGCCAGAAAGTTTCTGTTGTCTAAAAATAACTGCCAAGGCCAATAGGGGAGAGACTTTCCACGATTAATTTACATTCGGGGGCGGGGAGGGGGTAACTTCTGAGTATGTTTTGTAAAAGTATATGCATATGGGCCAGATTTGGAAGAGAACATCTAAAAGCAACAATTGTGTTGAAATGGTGCAATTGTGGGTAAGTAGAAGTCTCATTCTGGTATAAAAACCTGCTGAGGGCTGGAGAGATGGCTTAGCAGTTTAAGGCATCTTGTTGCAAAGCCAAAGGACCCAGGCTCGATTCCCCAGAACCCAATAAACCAGATGCATGAGGGGGCACATGCGTCTGGAGTTTGTTTGCAGTGACTGGGGGCCCTGGCATGCCATACTCTACATCTATCCCTTGCTCTCTCAAGTGTGAATAAAAAAATTAAAAAATTAAAAAACCTGTTGAAACTAGCAAAACTTGCTAATTGCCAACTGACTACATCAGTCACTTCTGAATGTAATTTTTTTTTTCGAGGTAGGGTCTTCTCTAGCCCAGGCTGATGTGGAATTCACTATGTAGTCTCAGGGTGCCCTCTAACTCATGGTAATCCTCCTACCTCTGCCTCCTGAGTGCTGAAATTAAAGGCATGCACCACCATGCCTGGTCTAGGAGTCTTTTAAAAAATATTTAGGGAGGGGGCTGGAGGGATGGCTCAGCATTTAAGGTGTTATCCTACAAAGCCAAAGGACCCAAGTTCAATTCCCCAGGACCCACATGAGCCAGATACACAAGGTAACACATGCATCTGGAGTTCGTTTGCATTGGCTATCTCTATCTCTAAT